>NC_056726.1:545301032-545351032 GCF_019279795.1 Protopterus annectens
TTTTAAGGGGATATATATATATGTGTATATATATATATATATATATATATATATATATGTGTATGTGTATGTGTATATATATATATATATATATATATATATATATGTGTGTGTGTATATATATATATATATATATATATCTATATACAATCTATATTTAAATATACCTTGAACTTCTTTACAGTTTAGGTTCTCAGCATGTAACCAAATCATGAAAGGATTATTCTAACCTTATCTGAAAACTTAATAATAATAATAATACCAATAATACCCACTAGACATGCCCCCAGCAGACTGATATATGTTCTACTGGGTCTATATTGAATGTTTGAACTTTAAAAATTCCAAATCTCATATGGTTGACACCATATGATTGGATTTTTGAATGTTCGAACGTTGTAACTGAGATCTCCATAAGGGAAGATTTCCCTTTTCTGCACTGTAGTGTGATCTCGGATCTGCCGCGGTGGTGCAGCGGTAGCATTGTTGCCTCACAGCAAGAGGTTCTCCCATTCGATTCTCGGCTGGAGTGCTTTCTGTGTGGAGTCTGCATGCCCTCCCCACGGTAGAGTGGCATACGAATGACATGCGTGAATGGGCGTGCCTTCGCTGAAGGTTGGGCGTCGGGCTGGCAACTCGGCACCATAAAAAATCTATTGACAATCATTAGTGGACTGGAGTTTTACTGTGGCGACCCCTAACCAGGAAAAGTCGAAATAAGAACAAGTGCGATCTCTGATTTGGTGTTTTTAAAGAGCGGGGGGGTGTAGGAGGGGGGCAGGTGGGATTTCCCCCCCTGCTTAAAAGCTTCAGGTAGGTATTTTGTGTACTTTATTCTTATTAGATATTTGGACTTTCGAAAGTTCGATCATATGGTGTCGACCATATGAGAGTCAAACTTTCAAAAGTTCGATTATCTAATATAGATCCTTTCTACTTAGTAGTGGGTTTAATAGGGCAACCTTGTACCTGAAAGAGAACTCAGTCACTCATTCACCAATACTGTTTCCCTGAGGTCACTATATAGACTTATATTAGTCTAAAAACTTCTTTGAGTTCTCAGCGTGTTCGTTTGTAATAAACACTTTTCATCCAGGTAATTCAGGGTAATTAGCAGTCTCTTCTTGATACAACAAAGTATGCATTTACCACACCCCTCTTGCCTTTTAAAAATACCTGCAGGAAATCTGTATTTCTCTCCCTTGCTGTGGATGACTGTTATAAAATACACCCGATAACCACTGAACCATTATGTTCTTTACCAGTTTCATACCCAGCTTCAAGTCTTTATTCAGAAAACAAATTGGACAGCAGCTGCTACTTAGCGACTGTAAACCTCCCTTTTGATTTAAAAATAAAAAGTAGTCCCTTTCCTACCTGATGAACACTAAAATGCCTCAACTAACAAGGCCATAAAAATGTATGCATCTGTACACAAGCACATCCCACTTTGGGGGCATTTTCTTTCTTTGCTTATTTTATCTCCATACCCTAACACTTTTTTTCCTTGAATCTGTTAACTTCTGGGCATTCACACGTTCACATGCAAAATCCCCTTCTGCCTCATTGTTAAACATATCAGTTATGAACAAGATCCACTGCCCTAAAATAACTCTGGTGTTTTTCAGCACACTTCTACTCCCGTATGTTAACTCAGACATTAAGCTTGCCCCTTACGGTGTCTCCAGCACCTCAGAAGGACAGAAATACTTCCAAGGCATGTAATCCTCTTCCCTTCACTAAAAGAAACATCTGTCTCAAAGTAGCCATCCTATTTTTCATCTTGGCAGTGTATTCCACCACAGCTTTATTTTCACACTGCTTGAATAACTTCCTCATACTGGTCATCCATAATGAACACCACCTGCTTTGTGGTTTTACTCGCATTTAGCCAGTGTGCAAAAAATAGTGCATAAACGTCAACCACACATGACCTGTCACTGAAATAACACCATGTGAAGTAGTTACTGTTTTATTTATAACTCAAGTGCCATGCTATTCCTTCCAGACAAGCTATCCCCTTTTAACCTGTTTGGAATGCTTAATCACATCTAATTTTCTACTATTACCAAAGCCTTTTTTTTTTTAAAAACTTTTAATTTCCACATACAGTAATCTGTGTCTTGTAATAAAACTTACAACCCTTAGATATGAAGTGCCCTCATCTAGCACCATTTGTAACTGACATTTAGAGTTAGTGTTTACATTTTAAAACACTTTGATTCTTTTTTAACTCACACTAACCTCCTCCCCACACACCTTTCCCAAGGCACATCTATCCAGTCACTTTCTTCTTACACCATCTATTCAGACTTGTAGCATCTCATATTTTCTCGGTGGACACAACTGAAGATCCCCCCTCAAGTCTTCTATAACCATTCATTACTTTCTGTTCTTTAGTCAGGTAGAGAGATGTTTGCATTCTTCGGGTTCCTTTTTTTCATTCTTTGCACTTTCTCACAGATAACCATTTCAGTCGCCACCTTCACGTGTCTTTACCAAGACATTTTACTTCCTCTCAATAAATATTTTCTGTTTCCCCGTTTTAACCTCTCAGACATTTTTAAGAAGTGGCAAAGCTGTGTCCCTTCTTTACAGAGGTAGCAACAAAGAAGTTTTGTTTTCCTTTTTATGACCACTTTATTTGCCCAGTAAGCATTGTAATTGCACTACAGTCATTTATTGTATGCCTGCTCTTACCATATTTGAAACACATTTTTGGCTGTCCTCCACAAAACTTCATCCCCACCACCACCATAAAGATGTGTGCAATGCAAGAAATTTTTAAAAATTTCACTTTTACCCCTGACCCATCACTTCAGTATTCTTTTATGCTAAAATTGGTTCAAGGTGTCAAGATGTCAATGCCTTTCTGACCGTCTGAAAGCCACATTTTTTGTACCCCCATCAGAATAGCTTCTGTTCCAAGCAAAATATTCAAAATTAGTGTGCAGTTGTTTTACATATTAGCTGAACCTCACAATGCTGTCACATTTCATCACTTTCTTATTACAGCATTCTAGGAGAGGGTGTAGTTTGACCTTAGCTGGAAAAATAATTTGAATGCTCACAGTTCAGATATTAAAAAAAAAAAAAAAAAAAAAAAATGCTTGACCTTCCTATGGCTTTAAGCTTTAGTGTTCCTTACAGTGTTTTTGTCCACAAAGACCAAACACAGGTCCAATAAAATACAAACTGTATTAAAATGGTTTACCATTATGGTTTTACTGATAGTAGCTTTTTCACAATATCATTAAAGTAGTTAAGGTCTTGAAATTCCTGTTGTATCTCTGCACTCCAGCCACCTGATATTTTTAGTCATCCAGCAGTAATTAGTGAGGTCTGAGCTGATCGGTCAGACTGTAACTTTGCTGAGCCTCACCCTGCAGCTTTGGATTACTTTTTTTTAGAGATGTGTTAGGGTGTGTCTCCCACATTACATGATTATGTGCAACAAGCGCACACTGAAAGAACAGAATGAAGTTTGTCATTTGAACACTGAAGCCAATAGCAAAATAATTGCCAATCCTCCATCCAATGTCCTTGCCTTTGTTTTAAATGACTTTGCATTATACCATCCACTGGTAGATCCCCAGGAGAGAACATTGTTAGTAGGTGCCCAAACCACCACAGTTGACTCGGTGCCTATATACTAAGCTCCTCGTTCTTAAACTCAGCACCCCTGAAAAGACTCTTAAATCCCCAGCTTCTGTCTTACATTCTTAAAGCTCATAGCCACAGATAATGAGGATAGCATTTTCTCTGTCACCCTCTATGTATCCATCCAACAGAGCTCCCTAAGACAATATGCATTTGAGACTACACTCATGCATATCAGACAGCCTGGCCCAGCTCCAAATTATTACTTAAGGATACAGCCACCTAAACATGGCTTTGCAACTCACAACTCATGCTCACCCCCCCCCCAAAAAAACTTTTTTTCCCCAAGTCGTGCACTTATGAAAAAACTAAATTTAAAATTCTTTCTTTTAATAGAACAACCATTGAAGTCACTTATTGTAGGAAGATTTTAAGGATGATAGTGGATGATAATCTTCAACCTGCACATACAAAATTGCATTAAAAACACACCAAAAAACTAGGGATGTTTAATGGAACCAAAAACGTTCACATCATTGAAACTAAAACTACAGTTGTCACTACCTATCTCCCTCCTCACTACTTGATGGTGCTTCTATCCTTGCTAACCTCCAGGCATCACAGAAAGCAAAACTCGAACAATGCTATAATAAAGTGGTGAAATTTGCAGCAAATACCCCTTTTGGAACCCACTACTGTATAACACTAAAAAATCTAAATTGATTAGAACTGCATCATTAATTAACACACACAGCTTCTTGCCACCTATAAAATTATCCAGCATCCATTTGCTTGTCTGCCACTAATTACCATTCTATGCAACTATGTTCCCACTTACTCATTACATTCCAGTGATGAAAAACTCCTCTCTGTCCACAGACTTATCAAATCTCCCAGGCATGGTCTGTACTCCTACCTTGTTGATAAGGCCTGGCACTTCTTACTGTCAAGTCAATACTCTCTCCCCAGTCCTTTAAAACTATTCTGAAGCACTTCCTACCCAAAATCTGTCTGTTTTTGTTCAACCCCAGGATAAACTGTATCTCTAAATATGAACAAGTCCCTACTTATACGTTACACCTTCTTACTCCCCCTTCATCACTCACTTCTTTAGTTAAATCAATTTCTTTCCCTGACTCACTCCCTAATTATGCCATAAACCTGTTCTCCCACTTCATATTACAATTCCTATTTGTATTATACTAACTTATATTTACTTTCCCTAAACTGGCTAAAGTTTCTCTAAGTATTGAATCATTGAGATATAAGTTGTATATATTCTTAACTAATGTATTCATATTATGTCTAATTTGGTATAATTGTTTAAACTGTAGATGTATTTTTATTATTTCTGAAGATTGTAGAATTATTGTTTTTGAAATGTTTTTGTAATACGTTGGAGCATTTCTGCATGCACGGACTTTTCCAGCAGTCATGTGCCGATAAATTGGCCAATAATTTGTCAGTTTTCTCCTATGACTAAGATTTTGCTTGAGTACCACAGTTTAGTACAACATCTGCAGTATTAGTTTCACTGTTCTACACCTATTTATTAGTGCCTTGCTTGTCCTCTACTCATGCTCGTTAAGACCCACAGATGCTTGTACTTGGGGTAGGTAATTACTTTTCACCTACAAAGAGCAGTCCAGCCTTTTTTCAAGGAGTACGACATTTTTTTTTATTTGAAGGTGATTATTTTCATCTCTGTTGTTTTGTACTTAGCAGTGGACTGTTCCATTCCAGGGAACACAGTCACGTGATCCCAAGAAGACCATCATTTTCAAACAATAATGATACACCCTTCACATCCCTAAAGTGCATACTGTTCATATGTTGGTTGCATCTTGATATCCTCTGCATGAAAGCATCAGACAGGAGGGGGAAGCAAGATGCACAGCTGGCAGAGAACTGTACCCCCCTTAAACATATACAGCATACTACCAAGGATGTGGACACCACAATTATTCCACAAGTACAGGATCAAATGGCATGCAGTAGCAATAGTCCCCCCTAGAACCCTGCATTGTTACACTACCCACAAAGACTTTCTTGGGTAATTGGTCACATGCCTTAACCAGGTCTACAAAACACATGTAGACAGTCTTTACAAACTCTCACATATTCTGCAGTATCTGTGGAAGGACAAAGACTTGGCAGACTATTCCATGACCAGAATGAATTTTACAGTGCCCTTGCTGAAGCACAGGCTCAGCTGTCAGTTGGAGTTTCCTTTCCACACCCTGTCAAAGCCTTTCTCGAAGACTAAGGCATGTCATTCCTCTCTAATTGGAGCCTACCCTTTTCTCCACCTTTTTAGAAAATGTCAACCACCATCCTGGTTTGGCAACTCCAATCACTGCAATATTGATAAATTGTAATTCCCATGCTAGGAGTCTAAATATGAAACTGCACTCATTGCAAGTATTCTTAACCGTGGAAGATGCTGATATTTTTGCAGTCCCAGAAACCTGGTTCAAAGCTGCGGAGAGCACCCCATCCTTATCTGGTTATTCATCCGATCATACATTCAGACCCCAAATTGTGGGCAGCAAAGCCAAAGGAGGTGAAGTTTCAATATATATTAAAGATACACACACCTGCAGACTGGTCAAACAGTATGATGCACAGGAGACACTCCAGGTGCAATTAACCATTGACAAGACCCCTATTCAAATCCTAGCTAGCTACAGGCCCCCAAATTTGACTCAAGATGCCCACTCCTCCTATCTGGACCTCTTCAACTCTGTCAAGATTCAACCCTTTACCCTGATCCTTGGTGACTTTAACTACCCAACCATAGACTAGAGAAACTACTCGTGCCAGAACACAAATGGCCAGAGATTCCTAGATTTTATCAATGCAAATGCCTTGGATCAGCTAGTCGATACCCCCACAAGAGGTAATAATATCTTTGACTTGGTATTAACCAACATGAGTGACCACTGCAGCACCCCTACAGGATCATCCTCCCTTGTAAGATCTGACCATAAAGCAGTCACTTTCAAAGTCACCATCTCCCCTGACCCCCCTCTAGCTAGGGTCAAACAAAAAAAACTTCTCCAAAGCTGATGATCCTGTGAGGGATGGTATAAACAGCCTCACAGCCCCATCACCCACTGTAGGAACTAGCACCAATGTCCAAATCTACATTTATGTAGATGCATGGAATCAGGAATACCCAATACTAACAACCTAGATACTACAATTGAAACAAATTATAAAGAGACCTTAAATAATATTAAAAATCTAATACAAAGATGGAATAAATTCTTCTTTTCAATGGAAGAAAGGCTTTATATAATTAAAATGATCATATTTCCAAAAATTCTTTGTCATACAAGCTTGTTCTTTGCCACCAGCTAAATCGCACCTAAAACAATTAAATGATTTAATGGTAAGATTCCTATGGTATCCAAAAAAACCAAGGATAGCTATGAAGTATCATCTAGATGATTGGGATATAGGTGGCATAGGTTTACCAGACATAGAAATATATATTTGCATTCATCCATTATTAAAACAATATCATTATGGCTAAATACAAAATATACATCAAAATGGAAGCTAGTTCATGTGAGAATTTGGTTAAAATCAGGATTTGTAGTAGCAAACAAGTATACAGATTTCATACCAAACAATTTTCTATGGCTGATGAAGGAATATATGATGATACATAAGAATAAAAATATAAGTTCCAAATACATTACTTATACATTAAAAATTTTCCAAAATCTTATTAATAGCAATCCTGATATTAAAGCATGGTCATTTCTTTTATATCCAGTAGCGTACACACAAGGTAATATAATAACATTTAATATGGAAGTAGTCAACATGCTTAAAGAAAAGGAATTAATATATTGGCATCAATTGCTAAACTCTGGAAAACCTCTGACAATAGACCAGATTAAACAGAAATTAAATATGGAAGATAGTTCGTGGTTACATGTACAAGAATTAAGACAGTATATATTAAGCAAACAAGAAACAATGCAACCATAAATAAGATAAAATGTTCCTAACCTTATAGAACATATAATATTACTAACGACTCAACCCATTACTGGAAAGGGATACTTATCTATTTATAAAACAAACAAAAAAATAAAAATGCATAATAATGACAAAATATGGAATTATTATAGATCAGTTAATGGATATGTGCCAAATGACAGAGATAAAAAACTAATTCTTCTCTCTCCTAAGCAGACATCACTTTCATTACATTGGAGACTTTTTACATGGCAATTCATACACAGATCTTATGTAACCCTCATAAAATGGAACTTATGTTTAAGAAAAATATTGGCTGCTGGAGATGTGATTTATCAATAAAAGCAGACTGGCAACATATGTTCTACTTAATGCCATTTGATTAAACCATATTGGGATAAAATAAATTATTTTCTGCAAATGGTATTCAATGATAAATTCCAGATTTCCAAATCTATTATTTTGTTTAATGCACCTGTACCCGACTGTGTGCCAAGAACAAAATATATAATCTTATGGACTCTCCTAGCTATTGCAAGGAAGAACATTACATCAAACTGGAAATCCAAAGCTTCTCCAACTTTTAAGCAATTCATGAATATGATGTCAGCAGTATCGCAATTGGAAATGAACACTATTAAAGGAAGAACTGAAAGAACTACATCATTATACGTAGCATGGCAAAAGTAACTGAAATACTGGAGAATAATGACTGCAGCAGATTATAATCAGGAAACAATTGTATAGAAAGTCAATTATATGTCAACAATAGACACCCTTGTAAATACTTTACTTTGGTTTTAATGTTTGATATCTGTTTAGAGGTTTTAGCCTACCTTTTTAAATAATTTGTAAATACTTCATTGTCATAAATAACCTGCATTCATGTTTTCTTGTTTTTGGAAATGAATAAAAATATTTAAAAAAAAAAAAAAAAAAAAAAAAAGGAATACCCAACAGAACAAAATCATCCTTGGCAAGGAAGAGTAAACCTTGTCTGGTGGACTTCTGCAATAAGTAAACTCTGTAATAGGAAATAATTGCTCTCAGGACCAAGAAAGAGCAGGTGCCCAGTTGGATGCAATGTCTCCTTAGCCTGAATAAGCAAATAAGAGCACTAGTGAAATCTTCTAAAGCCAACTTAGAGTCCAAATTGGCCACATCTACCAGAGACAGTCATAAGGCCTTCTTCACATATGTTAAGAGAATCCAGGTCTGCCCTACACAGATGGGCTAAAAGCCCTGTCCCTCTACTCAGTTTCATACAGACTCCTCAGAGGTGACCTCTGTCTGGCATACAAAGCAATCTCAGAGCCTTCTTTGATGGGACTGCTGTATATCCGCAAGTCAAGCTCCACTTGAGTAACTTGCACTGGTGACTTCATCCTGGTCTGTGACATCAATAGGACTTATTGGTGGAATAGATTTGTGTCGCAGAGTCCCCCCCATCTGTGGAATAGACTCCCTCTCCACATCAAGTAGAGTACCTCATTATCCTTTTCAAGCGCTAACTGGATGAGAAACAGAAAATACATCCCTCGGATTCCACCTGTGTCCCTGCTGGATAGGGGATTTGGGTGCTGACTTGTCTAAACATAGGCTAAACTCTTGGCTAGGCTTATAATAGCCTCAGGGCCAATAGCCTAGTAACTTCCTATGATATGCCAGCAGTATTCAACTCTTAACATTTCTGTCTTGAGCTGCAGCCTTAGCACTTTGGAAATGTTAAATAACAATAGTGACCTTTTCTACGGAAATGGGCTTGGTCCCATTTGTTGCTTCTGGCACTAGCTTCACTGCAATATACTATCCCCCTGCACCCGGAGTTTGTGTTCCTTCCAACCCCTCACAGTGCCCCCAGATAAGAGCAGCATTTCTTTGCCCTTCATGAAAACACTATGCATTGTTTTGCCCACATCTCCAATTCACTGCATGGTTTGCCAGAAATCTCTCGAGACTGTCCCAAAGTCATTCTTCTTGACCTTGCCAAATACCTCCCACTCATGGTCTTTCACTTTCATAAATGCCAAAGGTGCTGACTTCCTGCCTTTCAGTCCTTAGTCATAAAATCGTTAGGGACCCCCCCCCCCAAGAGTTATAAAGAAGTCCTCCTCCTTTAGCCGAATTGCTTCTCTGTTTATCTTTCTGTCTGTCTCTACTAATGCCCACCAGCAGGTCTTTGAAGTCATCTCATGACAAATATAGACCACCTTTGAGTCACAGCTCATTTCTATTTCCTTATGTACTGAGATCTTGAACAGGATCAGTTCATTCAGTACTCCCCCAGTTTATCTCAGTTTGCAAGAGAAGTTCTCTTTCTGTGTCTCACCTGACAAACAGCTGCTGACAGTTAAACTAAATAAATGAAATTGTTAGTGAATAATATGGTATCCAAATGCACACAGATGTATCTGCAAGTGATTCCTCAGAGACCTTCCCTGTATGTTTTACTTGGATCTGTCCATCTGCTACCCCAAAATTCAACATCTCTACTGAGCCGAGTGTCCAGAATATAGGGATTGTGGTCTGATGACACAGTTACCAATTCAGTCACTAACATCTGGCCTGAAGGGCTATGGTACTAACTATAGTTGAACAGCTGTGTGTCTGAACCTCATGTGTTTATAAACAGTTAATGTCTAACAATAATCCAATAAAGGCTCACGATTCAAATTCCAATCAAGGAAACTGTACCCATTTAAGCCCCTTCAAGTTTCTCCATTATTCCTCAGGCATGCATTGAACTCCAGAGCGGAATTATAGAATAACGTATGGAACACAGTACCTGCAGTATCAAAAAAGTCCCAAACCGTGAATAGGTGTTAGGCACCCATGCAACAGTTTTCCTATCTGCAAATGCAGTCAGATTGCGGCAGCCCTTTTGTTGACCCACACAAATTCCAGGTGTACTGTAATATCCAGGCAGAAGCTTGTGAAGTACCCCCACATCAACCAGGAAGTTATCCAGAGACACATGGCCAGACTAGTAAAGAGAGTAATACTCTTGATAGCTGTCCAAAGCAATATTTTGTGTAAAGGTAAGAATGCAAATGTGTAGCTGATATTTATTCATCCTCTCTCACCAACTCAGATTCCTCCTTCACCAGTGAGATGACTATGTATTCCTCGAGTCAAGTTCTGTTAGGATTTAGTCCTGTAAATTTCATTTTCCTGGTGACCACTTAAGGAGTCTTATGCCTCTATGCACACATTTTGCGTTGCAGATGGTGAGCCTACATGGCATCTCCCTGCCGCACTTTGGTTCTGAATCCAGCTGAGTGTCTCAGATCATTTGGCTGTCCAGTGCTTTTGCAGCTAAAAAATATCCTCTTAAAAAAAAAAAATCAGGAGGGTCATATTTTGTGCATTGCTTTTCCAGCTTCTCTTAAAGCTGGTTGAGAGTGGCACAGTTCTAGACAGCATAATTTTAGGAATCACAGGGAAATGCAGATCCCTTCAACACATTATAGTCACTCTGGCAGGAGCTGCTCTTTTCAGGAAGCAAATAACCATTTAGTCTCAAAACTGAAAAAAAAATTGCCCCCCCCCCCGAAAAAGTAAAACAGATAAATTACATAGTTAACGTGCTGTCACAAGACATTTGAGATTTTAACAGATGTTAATGATTAAACCAGCTGTCTGTCAAAAAAATCATTGCTTCTCTCATGCATCCTTCCTGCACATTTAAATGTTACATACATGTACTGTATTTTATATTTAGATACCACCTATGTAACTGATAACTTTGTGTATGTCTCCCCACAGCCTTCCAGATATTTAGATTTATAATGCAGGTGTGCCAGACCCCTTGAACAGTAACATATTAGCTTCAATTATATTTCAGAGAAAAGTCCATAATTTCAGTGTTGGAATTAGGGGTCCAAAATTTTAATCCTGGTAATAGTTCATATGGAGCTTTTGGGTGAGTGGAGAAGCCCGTTTTTTTTTTCTTAAGCTGAGAAAGAATATTATACTTCTTATGTCACAAGTTTTCTTAAACTTTGTTCTTGTCTACAGTATTGTATAATAAGTCCGCAGAAGATTACTAGGCTAATGGCTTAAGAGCTGTTACAAGCTTAGCCACTGTAACCCATTTTTACCCAATACATGGCCCCTGGGGGCAAGAGGATGGCAATGATTTTTGCCTATGCACTGAGTATCTTGCAGATTGCCCCACAAACTACAAACACAAAATGCAGATCAATTTATATCACTGTCAGATGCCTATGAATGTGCACACTAATGAAAATTATTTACTATATACAGTGCTTAGTTAATAATGGCCTTTAATAGTACATTGTAGAAAAAAAGCAAAAGCAGGTTATTAGCTCTGTATTTGTTTAAATTTGAAATAAAATGTGGGGATTAAGTTGTGCTGCATTTCATTTATTATGACTCTAAGTTAGTGAAATGCATAGACATTCAATAGCATTTTCTTTTCTAGCATAGCTGTATAGATCAAGCAGTTGTGAAGTAGTCTCCTTATTGCTAAGTATCTGATTTTTCACTTAGGGTGGAAGTCTATCAGTTTATTCTTAAACTGTCTCTTTTAAATGCTCAGAGATTTTTACCACTGTCGGAAATGCTGTTATTATGTGCGTTTATCATTTTGGCTGAGTACATGCTTTCAGCTTCTGATTCCTAGTCTCCCTTCCTGTGTGTAAACCTGGCATTGCTGCCATTAATGGGTGATGTCACAATTGAAGTTTACTCAGCGAGTGCATAGTGCTAGTCAGCATCCAGCACCATGAACGAAAGCATGAAGAGACCGGCTGCTTTAGGAAATGATCCTGCTGTATGAGGCAATGCTATTTTAGAGCTTCCCTAGTGTACTCTTCGAATGAGCCATTGTGCAAGTTGTCCAAACTGATTTTTTTCGGCACTAATTTATTATCTATTATTCCCATCACAGAGAGTCAGTAAAATCAGAACTTGCTCTAACCACAAGATTAACTGTCTGCTGTGAACATTAAAAGTCTGAGAACTGACGAGACTACCTGAAAACCCATGTAAATGCAATGCCAGCTCTTTGCAGCCTGTTTAACAGTGTAATTGTCTTAGAAGCTGGAATATTGGCCTACATTTAACAGAAGTTGAGACAGAATGAGGGCTTTGCTGCCAGGTAGAAGTAATGTGCTGTTTTTAGTGGCACTTAATATTAACACAGCTTCCAATCTAAGAGTGGAATGTAACCAAGTATGTGAAAGTTGGGTTTTGAATCATATCACAAACAGTTCTATTTTGTAAAGATATAACCCACATCTGATAAATATTTTTTTTTATTGCTACTACAGTTCCTTGTTTCTAGACAAATTCCCAAATGATATTGAATGAAAAATTAGTTCACTCACAGTGCAAAGCCAGCATGAGTGGAGTGAAATAATGAATCCCTTTACATGGTTGGATATAAGCCTATATATGTGTTGTGGCATCCCTGCTTTGGGCCAGTAATCAAGGAACCTTAATCCTCACCATTGACACTGGAGAGGGACATTTACTTGGAACAAAATTATATATGCACAGTATTTCTGGATGCAGCTCTCTGCACCAAGCACAATTTCCCTTAAGGGCACACTGGAACACAGTGTACCTGGAGCTGGGTTTCCCTCTCTCTTACCACCAAATAAGACTCCTCACTGATACAGCTGTAGCGTTAAGTCCTCAGCCAAGTGTTCCAAGCCAAGTCCTGCTCCAACCTCTCTGTGAAACCAGTGCTCTGTGTCCCTGCTGCAAGTAGCGGACACACAGTTTGAGATTTTATTTTCATATACACACCTGGGAAAGCCCGGCACAGATTTACTAGCTCTGCTACCTTTGCCCAGACTATAAGGTAGTTATACTGCCACCAGCCAGCTACTGTAAGGCTCTTATAATGGTACCCAATTATACTGAATAAAATTAATACTACTACAAATGGTAGTTTTTGACCAATGCAGCAAGGCTCTCCAGAGCAGCCAGTGTCCCCAAATAAATATAAGTACTCTCAAAGGTTAAAATATTCTTTGAAAGACCAGCCACAATGAAATGTTTAAATATATGTAATAAATTAAAGAACATGGACGTACTGAATATCTATTTACAATAAACACCAGAGTTTCAATCACAGAAAATATTACAAATAACACTGATGGAAAGATTCATACAGTTACATAAAAACAATACTAAACTAATCTCACTATATTTTCCTGACTGATCTAAAGAATTGCTGTTACCTGGTTACTTACTAAAGCAAGGCAAGATGAAGTGGGTGAGTGGTCTTCCTTCTTTGTCAGGTTTCAGAAACAGACTGCTCTGAGACTTATGTCTCATCTAGTATTAAAACATTTCAGTATTGCATTACAGAATGACATATGCATCTGGTCATCTGACTGCGGTTCCCACATTACCTCCATTACTAGAAACTAAACCAGCATCTATCACAAGTGTTGCTGAAAACACAGATAGGGCTTTGCTGAGATGTGTTATAGCATCTGGAAGCTATAAAACCATTTCAGACCTGCCACTCTTCCAGGGTAGCAATTGGTTCACCTCTAAGGACAATACAATAGGATTCCTAGTCCTGGTTTTCAGACATTTTATCTCTGGTGGTAATCAGAACTGTAAGTACAATCTTTATGGCCTAAACCAGGTAATTTAATTTTACTATTTTTCAAAGTTAGCTGGACTGAGATTAACCTCTTCTCTTTGGTATCCTCTTTTACAGTATATTCATTTCAACAGTTACAATACAGTCTGACACACAGGTGTATTTCTTTTCTGTCCAGCAGGACCCACTGTTGGTACATTTTTAACAGAAACAGCTTTACAAATACATTTTTAACACAAGCACCTGTGCAAATCAGTTTTATGTACAAAATGGCATAATTCTTTTCAAAACTCCAACTAGCTATGCTGGCATATATTAAACATCCACTGCCCTACTTCTCCTGGCATAGCTGAAGTACTGCACATCATCACATGTGTATAGGAGGGTAATATAAATAAAACAAGGCAGCTGGCACTGAGCTGCAGAACTTGCCTCTGTGTTGTATTGTAACTTTAGCAGCATTATCCAGAAGAACTGTGGTCTTGTGACGTAGAGGAATGATCAGTCTGAATATGCTACAGAGTCACGTTGTCCACTGATGCACATTTCTCTTCACCAGATGTCTCCATTATGAACGAGGAAACTGATCAATAAGTATACACTACCAAGAGTGTATGTTGCTGCATCAGGTGCACAAATTCAACACTGTTTACTGTGCTATGAGTATTAGTTATTTTATGTATCTATTTTTTCAATAAAGTCTGAATCCAGATAACATGCACTCCACAGTTGAATTTTGCATCTTAGAATTTTGGTTTCACAAAATACATCTCTGCACATTTATTTTTCTCTACAGTAATAGTGATGCACATCAGATAGTTTTTTTAAAACACTGTCAGTATATAAATTTTCAACTCATTACTACACAAACCATTTTGTTTGTGGCTAAAACTTGTAGTGTTTCAATGCACATTACAGAAGAGGACTATGCATTAATTTTACTTTTGGATATTTTTGTCATACTTACTGTGTGGCCCATTCCAGATTCCCATGGTAGTTACATGGGCAGAAAGTCAACTGTTACTTGATTTTAAAACTGTGAATTGTAGTACACAGGAATGTAAAACTGTGTAAACAGCAGTACCCGAAAAAAAATACTCGTTTGTGTAGTTAAATGTAAGGTAATATATTTATCTTTGTTGCAACTATAGTAGTTGTGCAGAATGGCCAAAGGTAATTTTTCTTGTCATGACACCTTGTCATGCATGTCGCACCGATTCTCAAGTGACCCATCTTTTCCCCAGGAAAAGAGCTTTATAGCTCATCCATGAGTTTTGAGCTCCAGGAATGGACTTGTCACCCTTGCATGAGATCAAGGTTTTTTTTCGTATCCGTACTTGTCTCCCTGACAATGTTCAAGAGCGATGTGCATTGGGCCTTTGCAAAAGGTGTTGCCCAGGTCTCTGAGTTATATAACCACAAGAAGGCCCTTTCTTCCTTGCAGTAAGCACCTCTACATGTTTTCCAGTCTCATTCTGGGAATCTAATGAGAAGCATGCACCCCAGGCATGTTCTGTGCCCAGTGTCATCCCCCTGAGAGAAGTAGGCAGTGCCTCATTGCTCATCACCCATCCCTCAACAGCTCCCTCAGCACTCAGGTTGTTGATCTGACCTGGAGAGTCTGAATCTTACTCAGGGTTTTAGCCATCTGCACCACAGAGATGGCTTAAACATTTGAGTTTTAATTAGTTCATGATGAAACACTGTAGTATCATGCAGAAATGTAGTTAATACATGGGACTTAGTACTTAGCATTGTATGAAAAAGGAATGTTTGTCTTCTAGAAAAGCAGTGCCGGTGGCACAACAGCTAGCATACTCACCTTTGCTGTAGAAGGTTGTGAGTTCTACTCCCACACCAGGTAGATGGACTGCTGACACTACAATGCATTATAAGGGGTGCTTCACTCCTGAGTATGTTGTCCTTTGAGATATTAAGCCAATGTACCATCTGCTTGAGTTGGTTGTAGCTTGGGTGGATGTAAAAGATCCCATGGCACCTATTGAAAAGGAGGGGAAGTTCCCTAATGCCCCAGCCCAATTTCCCCTAAAAGTATAAATACCACCTCGGATATCCCCTGAAAAGAGTCTGCTATACTTGTGAGACTAAACTGGTCAACAAAAGAAAAACAAGACTTAGTGCAAAAAATGTTCTTGAGACATAAGCACACATTTTGTACCTATTAATAAAGGACTATGCTATGTGCATAGGACATTAATGTTAACATTTGGACCATACAGCTATAAACTGGTGCACATTTATAATGCATTAGATTTATTGGCATTGAATGCGACTGGAAAGGCAAGCAAGTAAAGTTATCTGTAAAAAAAAAAAAAAAAAAAAAAAAAAAAAAAAAAATTGATGCATCTCCTGCCCTTGCTTTGTGTGCTATGCATCCACACCCCCCCCCCCCCAACAGTCGAATGCAGAGGATGCATTGTGTTAGAATACTCTGAGTATTTAATAGTTGTCTGTGTGTAACTCTGGTATATGTTTTCAAATCCTGTATAAAACACTAGTTTGACATACATTTTGGATCCCGTAGTATTCACTAAAATTATTTCATTTATTTGAACTGTCAGCAGTTTGTCAGGTGAGACGCAAAAAAAAAACTGAGTACAGATGTGGACCAAGTGGGACTAAGGCAGTGCTGTAATGTGTACAAGTGTTTGCTGATAATGCCATAACCTTTATGGATCACTAAGTTACTGGATGATTCACCAGGAATGCAACTAACCAATGGCTGTTAGAAGTTAACTGCCATATGTTAAGTGTTAAGATTCATACTAGGCTTGGTGCCTTTTTCTGTGGGCTATTCTTATTTTTTCCCCCATCACCAAGTATGTGAAAAGTGTTTACTTGCTATAGATGCTTTTGCCAAACTATTTTCAGTACTTAAATGTAATTTTTCTCTTCTAGTGCTGACTGTTTTGATGAAACATCACAAGCCACTTGAATGCAAAGCAAAAGTAACACAAACTACTTAAATGTAAAATAATTCACTAATAACCAGAAATGACAGACTTGGCACATCGACTACAGCCTTCATAGGATACAGCATGTAAACAGAAGCCAAAAAAGAAAGACAACTAAAATATACATGTGTCTGCTTAATAGGTCAACTTCTAGTGACCATGTGCATTGAAACCAGTGGTGTCAGAGGTCCCAGATTTTGTTAAATATCTGGCTTCTTTCATAATAACTGCTTTGTTTTTACTCATGTTAAATGTTAAATCAATAGCAACTTTTAAAGACTCTGGTTCAAGATACTCCCGATTCTTCCAGTCAACTTCTGTGCTTTTTTTCTGCCTCTCAAGCATTTTCCTATGGAGCACTGAAAAAGTTTCACTGGCAAAGTCTGTCTGTGAACTTTATTGTTAGAAGAATGAGAAGCAGAGTCTCTTTCCACTTACTGGCTCTTTTTTTGTTGGATAAACTTCAGAAAATGATGATAATCATTCAGGAAAAATGCTCTGAAGACAGCTGGATACAGCAGCTTGAATCTCACACCTGCCTGTCAACACTCCCAGATTGCTGGGATAAATTTGCTTCTCTTCTGCCTCGTGCACAGTGAATAATCATTTTTCCTCAAACACTGTTCTCTCCAGTTTTAAATACTTTTCTGTTTTGCCCCAGTTTTGTCAGGATCAACCATTTCTGCTAGTATGATTGCATATTTACTTATAACTGGCTGCTTTCTCATGGCTAGGTTGGTGCATAGAATCGATTTGTCCTTTCGGTTAAAAAAAAATCCTGCTGTGGATTGCTTATTTGTGCCATCATACAATTAATACATTTTCTTCCATTTTCTTTGGTACAGCAGATGATCTCAGGTTTTCTCTGTGTTCTCTCTTCTAACTTTACTTTTCTTTGAATCAACCCTTGAGAAGCCTTATACTTTCCACTCTTTTATTCAATACATCCTCTGATTTTTGCAGTTTTCAGTTCATCTTGGTAGCTTTTTTTATTTTTTTCAGCCTGTTCTTATTTGAGTTGATATATTCCTTAGTTTTCATTTATTTTAATCGGATCAGAGTACATTTGATTTATTTTTCCTCAAAATTACTGGAAGCTCTCTCTTGAACCAAAGCTGAAGCTTGAACTGCTTTTTGCTGAACAGCTGCAGGATTCTTCCCGGCTAGTATTCATGGGTGCTGGAACCATAGAGCCAGGGGGGAGCCGGGAGCCCCCCCCCCCACTTCAACAGCTGCAAGACCTGTTGGGAAAATTTAATGAATTTGAGTTTTCACTCTAACATGAACTTGCACGTGGAAGTTAAACTAACTAAACTAGCTGTTCTCTTATTGCTCTGTGTTACAGGAGTTATACTGCTAGAGTCATGCAGGTAAGGAGAGTTTTTTTCTTTTATTTGCAGGTGTTGTGCTGCATCCCTGCATGTGCATATATGTGTGTGTGTGTGTGTGTGTGTGTAAAATCCCCAGTTAGGTATACCTGGTGGTTAGTGTTACTCAGGCTCAAACAAAAGCCTGAATTCCTTAGCCATACAACCACTTGTGATTTAGGGCGTTGAGTCCATAGCTCTCTACTGTCCAGATTTTCACAGAATATTTGGCTCATACTTTTGGTCTGCTACTCTTAAAATGTGTAGTTTTCTTTGGCAAATTAGTGAGAATTGAATTCTCTAAATAATGATAGCTCTTTTCAGTCTTCCTACCTTTCAGGAAACATAACACAAAATGCTTTATTTTCGCAACTTTCTAAGGTTATACAAGTAATATTTAAAATGTGTCCCTGGCTTTGGGCTTTTGCCCCCCAAATCAGTTTTGGCTTTTTCCAGATTTCTTATGCTGCGAAGTTGAGAGATTTAGTTGATCTTCAAGTGGATTTTACAAGGAGCTGAGAGCTTCAGGGGAAGAGGAGTTTAATGCTACTTATGCTAAGTTGTTTGCATTATTAGTAGCACAGCAGGTTGTATACTTGCGTTTGATGCAGAAGACTGTGGGTACTACTCCCACAGTATGGAGATGGATTGCTGATACTGTACTATGTTTTACTTTAATGGTAGTGGATGCTGCAGTCCTGTGAATGCCCTCCTTTGGAGGAGTTACTTAGTAACTATGAATCAGTTACAGTTTGCCATCTATTCCCCATTACAAAATTACTAGCTTACCATTTTTCATGTAGCATAGGCAATTTATTCTTCAAGGGCAACAGGCACTTTATATATTACGTTGTTTGCTAGCAGCAACCTCTTCATTAGTTACAGATCCCTTTAATGTGTAATTATTTAGATGACTTACTTCTTGCAGAGATTTTGCATATTTACTGATATTGGTGGATTGTAAAGACAGAAGTTTGAGTGGCCTTCTATGGTTGAAATTTTCTGAAATGCGTATATTGGTTCATACATTTTGTTTCATTGCTCACTAGAAGACTGTTCCAAACTACAAATTTAAAACACATTCTAACAAGTGGTGCTGTATTATACAAAATATAATTTAATACAATCAGGAAGGTGAATCAAAGAACATGTACATGCATGCTTGCTCACACGATTCAGGAGATCAAAATAGGGAAAGAGACCAGTCACCAAGGGTGTCCCCCAGGGCTCAGTGCTGAGAGTTTCAGTTTGGCATATACATCTCAAAAGTAAAAGGAAATAAGAAAGGGCTTTGGCTGACCAAGTTTGAGATGACTGCAAACTAGGAGCAGTTACTGAATCTCCAAATGACTTAACCATCATGCAGGAAGGTTGGTCCCAAACAATAACTGGTGCCAGAGTCATGAACTGAAACTAAACTCCAGGAAATACATTATCGTATCCTTTGGGAAGTCGTCTACTCCAGGGAACTGCCAAATTGACAATGCCCCCTGAGAACTGACCCAGTTGTTTGGCATTTGTGAACTTGTGTGTACAGTGACCTAACTTTTGAGCAACATGCGCCCAGTCATAAAGTATTTCTATATTGCACAGCTTATAAACAAATTGATTGTGACTAGATCTACAGATGTTATTGTCCCCCTTTACAAAGCCCTCATTAGGTCAGTCATTTTATATAATGCCCACATTGGCATGTATCTGTCCAGACTCATGCAACAACTGGAATACCCACAGAGATACTGTACTTAAAGGATACAAGTCCTAAACAGTAGGTCTTGCATGGACTACCTCCAAGATTTATCACTCTACTCAGTATCCTACAGAGTGCTTAGAGTTGTGATGTATCTGGCATACAAGGCATCCTCTAACCTAATACAGATGGACCTACTGAACATCAGCAAGTCAAATGTCAGAAATCCTCAGTCCAGGTGTCTAAACTGAATGTGGTGGAGAGATGGATATACATCCAGAACAGACTATCCATTCAAGTAAAACAAAAGTCATCCCTTTCCAAATTAAAATGCAGCTTGGATC
This sequence comes from Protopterus annectens, assembly GCF_019279795.1. NCBI lineage: Eukaryota > Metazoa > Chordata > Ceratodontiformes > Protopteridae > Protopterus > Protopterus annectens. The sequence goes on from NC_056726.1 coordinate 545,321,588, forward strand.
TAAGGATGGGTTATAGAAAATGTACTCCAGGATTACCCCTCGTGCCACTAATGGATAGAGGCAGTTACTAAATGTTGCATCCCTTACATGGGCCCCCTCAAATGATCTACAGTGTCATCACATTTATTGTCACTAGAGCAAATATACAATTATCAGCCATTGGATAGGTAAGACCAATCAGGAAATGTTAATTCAAGCACCAACATGGAAATTGGCTAAGCTTAAAATGTCCTCCAAGTGAGCCTATGTTGTGGTAGTAAATAGTTTTAAAAAATTGCCCTTTTTAGATCACTAAGTCCCCCTGTCACCCTCTGCGCCCACCCCCCACCCCCACACACACACACACACAGTCTTCAACAATTTCCAGTGCCTCTGGTAGCATTTTCTCTTCAACTTCTCTGGTTGATTTTCTTTTAGGTTCTCCACATTTCTTTCTTGTCATCCAGACAGTGACAGTTACTGAAATTTAGTCAGAGTGAGAAATTTGTCAGCTCTCTATTCTTAGTTTCCGTTTTCACACTGGGAGAGCTGGAGTTAAGATGTTGATCATGCATCTGTCTTGGAAGTCCCAGGAAGTCAGACACATTGAGCATGGTTCACTTTGTTATTGTCGAGTTCAGGCTACAGTTACCAACAGCTATTGCAGGAATTTTCCGGTGGAATGGGACCCCCCCCCCCCCCAAGTCATGTGAACTGCTAACTGAATATGAGACATTTGCAACAAGGCCAGCTTTCAGTGTATTTATTTATAATATTTGCTGGTTTTCTAGTCTCTCTTTTCATACCTTGTAGTAATGTGCCATGACTCTCGTGATTCAGTAAATTGTTTTGTCTTGATATGTAGCGCTTGTTGTTTTTGATTTGTCAAAGTAATGCTGTAACCTTTTATTCATTTCATTAGTTGTCTAGACAAATACTCGACATGGAGATGTATTAATCATGTCACTCTTTAATTCTGCAAGCAGATAAATTTGATTTTGTTTTGTATGTCACCTTCGAATTGTGGATTTTTAAATGTATATCGTAAAATTCTTATCCAGAAGTTGACAGAAACAAGATTGCAATGAAGCTTTAAAGATCATGTTTAAAGGGCTTAAACTTTTAGTTTCAAATGTTAAAGTTCTTGCATACATCTTTATACATGCAAAAACTTTTTTGTAAGAAAAAAATGTTATAATTATAATATTAGAATTATAATATAAAATTACAGAACCAACTGATATTGCCAACATCCTGGGCAGATAGGTTCAGTGCTAACCTTACCCCCCTCTCACCTCCTAAAGGGCCCATATCTATACAGGAAGAATGCAGAGTCCCTGTAATCACAACTTCACAGATAAAAGCAGCACTCTCTAAAGCCAAAAGCACAGCATCCATGGAACCGGACAACATCCCAGGCTGCGTTTTACACAAACTTCAGAATGAAATGGCTCCCCACCTAAGCACCATGTTCAATCATAGCCTCATGTCAGGCTATGTGTCCACTGAATGGCACACAGCAACAGTTATCCCACTCCACAAAGGGGGTGCCACCACTGATCATGGGAGCTATCGCCCTATTAGCCTGACGAGCCTGGTCTGCAAGGCGATGGAACGTATCATCATGGAATTCATAAACAAAGACCTTGGTAACCTCCAAACTCTGGACCCCACCCAGTTCAGGTTTGTGAATGGCAGATCTTGCCTACTGAACCTGGTCGACTTCTTTGAGGCAATCACCAAAGCCATAGATGAGGTTAAGGTGATTCACACAGCCTATCTTGACCTCGCCAAGACTTTCGACAGTATCCCCCATTCTGGAGTTATAGCTAAACTCACTAAACTAGGTATAAATCCCTATGTCACAAGATGGGTTGCCAACTGGCTCACTGACAGAACCCACACTGTGAAAGTTGCAGACTCCAAATCTGACTTCACACCAGTGACAAGTGGAGTAGTACCACAGGGTTCAGTCTTGGGACCTCTCCTGTTGGCCTGTACTTCAGAGAAGTAGATACCAAACACAGAAGGCCTCTGGCTAATGAAGTTCGCAGATGACTGCAAACTAGGCGCTATAGTCAAGTCCCCAAATGATGTGGACATCCTATGAAAGGGCCTCACTGGGACAGATGCCTGGTGTCAGAGCCACGGCCTCAAGCTCAATGCCAAAAAGTGCATTGTTATCCCCTTTGGTAAAACTCTGTATCCATGAACTATCACATAGGCGGCAGTCTTCTTAACACCGAATGTGTGATGAGACCTTGGGACCCAGGTGGACAGTAGTCTCTCCTTTGATAATCACATTGCCACAGTAGTCGGGAAATCCTTCTGTATGGCACACCTAATCACAAAAGGGTTCTCATCCAGGAAAAAAGAGGTCATTGTTCCCCCCTACTCGATACTCATTAGACCCATTATAGAGTACAACGCAACTTTTGGAATGTACCTCACAAGACATCTGCAGCAGCTGAAAAGGCCACAGAAGTACCTCTCAGAGATAATTTCTGGCCTCAAACAGATACCCTACACTGATCGTCTCAAAAAACTCCGGCTTTACTCTGTAGCATATCACCTACTCCGAGGTGATCTCTGCCTAACATATAAAACTATGTCAAACCCAGAGCTGTTGGACATGCTACACCTAAAGAAATCCCAATCCCTCCGAGCTACATGCTGTAGGGACCTAAACCTTGTCACCACAATAAACAGAACTTGCTGGAGGGATAGATTCCTGTCCCAGAGACTTCCCATACTTTGGAATAAGCTACCTATCTGTCAAGCAAAGTTCCTCATTAACACACTTCAAGAAAAATCTTGAGTGGATGGGAAATAGGTAATACACCCTGGGGATCACTTCTGTGGTTCTGCTCGACAGGGGCACAGGAAATTAACTTTCTTGGGTTGGCGTAAGCCAGGGAACTTTGTTGGCTAGGCTTACTTAGGCCCTTGGGCTGATAGCCTAGTACCTACCTATGAACCTATTACATAGAAATAACAGGCAAGCTTAGCAGTAGGTAAAGATGCCTTATTAATTTCTAAACAAAAATCACATAACATTTCCCTGTTTTACTGCATCTTTAACAAGTCTAAACTCCAGCAGCCTCCCCAGTTTCTATCTCAAGTCACTCTTAAATTTGTTTCCTTTCCAATTGCTAATCATTCAACAAGTTTACTCTTTGGGAAAGCTTAATGATCTGACTGTGTAATATACAGTTGAGACACCAGCAGTGAACTTAAATTTAAACTGAACAAAATTATTGCAGACCTAATGCCATCTCAAGAAGTAACTCACTAGTAGACAATACTATCCATTATCTGCATTCACTTCCCTTAAATCAAACTCTTATACAAGTACCTAAGTGACCACTAGCTATATCTGTCACTGTGGTCATTCAAAAGCTTATTTCTTAAAGTAACCCCCATTTCACTGTTACATTTAGATGCACATCCCCTTACTCCAAAGAAAACATCCTAACTCCATATGTAAAATCCATTGACTGGTCCTCACTATACATTACTACAGATCTATGCAATGCTTCTGTGCTTTCAATAATACTCTGATCCCAGTTTGAGCATATAATTACATGCCACTTCAGCACTCCAGACCTTGACAAGAAATCTGCAAACAGCCCACCATCACAAGTACTGTCAGGTAAAGTTAGTGATTACATTAGCATTGAAAGCTGCCAGGGTGCATTTCATCAGATCTAAACTAAGCTATCTCATGGAATCCTGAACTGTACTGGAAAGAACTCAAAAACCAAAAAAAAAAAACAAACAAACTTTTTTGAACTGCCTCTAATTCAGTTCCATACAACTCCATCCGTATTGTCAGATCAAGAAGAGATTCTTGACCTAAATTCTCTCCTCACTACCTCCTCCCTGAATCAGAAAAATATTATTTCAATGACACCATACACTATAAATGTATTAGAAGAGTTGACTCCCACATTCCTAATTCCACTTGCATTCATATAATCTTGTGCTGTGTCCTAGAGTGATCATTGTGGAATGGAAAGCAGTCATTCATTCTTACACCGAAAAACAAACCAATAGTACTAGACAACAGTAGAGTAATAGCCTTTCCCTACCCAAATCCAGAATTGTAAAAAAAAAGAATTTATAGGCAACTATTCAACCACATAGTGCTGTTTCAGAGAGATTCCAGCTTACATTTAACTCAAGAACCATAACGTATAGTCAGACTGTATATTTTTTCCAGTGTGGATAGAAGCCTTTTCTTAGATGCAGTCCTTGTCACCTGGAATCATGCATTTAGTATAACTGACCACACTCTAAACTAGCACACCTTGACTATCTTCTGCTCTCCAAGTAAACAGAACTGGGCTTTTCATTCCCACTCTCTACTTTAAATCATATGTAAACAACCACAGTATTTAAAGTATGTTGTATATAATTTCCTCTTCTGACTCCATTACCTTCACTTCTGTGGTAATACAGTGTTTCTTAGATGAAAGTATATATTTGTTAATTCCCTGACTTCTCCAACATCAAATCATTCTTCATGCAGATGGTCTCATCATACAAAAGAAAGAAAATAAGACTTCCAAGATGGCTGCACACTGAGTAACTAATTTCATCTCTCCCAGTGTGAAAGCAAAAACTCAGGAAAGAGAGCTAGTGAATTGGTCTTTCTAGGTAAATTTCAGTTACTGGCTAGTAAGTGCACTGTCTGGATGCCAGCAATGAATAAATTTAGAGAACCTGAAAGAAAGTCAACCACAAAAAAGTAAGCAGAAAACATTGGCTCAGGAGAATCGTGCTGCTGTTAGGCAAAAAACAGCTCAAGCTCCAGTTTTGGTGCAAGACCTGACTTCCAGTAATCTAGAGGAAAAAAATCAGTCAAATGTGCTCAGAGATGATTAAAATAATTCTATAACAAAAGAATGAAAAATTGGAATAAAAATGCAAGAAACTTTAAACAGATATTCATGTGAGCTGATAACACTGCAAAAATCAAAGATGGAAATGAAAAAGAGGTTGCCTGATAAGACTGCTTAAGTGGAGAGTTTTCAAAAAATGGTAGGACTAGATGATAGAGCGCATATGAAACACATGAGACTTTCTGCTCTAATAAACTGGAAGGAATAGACTATTAATTTTATAAAAGCACAAATAAACAACTTGACTGGTATTCCACAGCTGGAGTTGTTAACTGAAAGGGCACACTGTATGTATGCTCCAAACCTGGCCATAGCAAAGCAGCCAAGACTTTTAATTGTAAAGATGCAATCCTATCAGCAGAAAGAGATGATTCTGACAAAACCATGGCAGAATGACAAAGAGCTAAAAGCTGGAGACAGTAGAATCTTTGTGGAAAATAACTCGCTATACACCAGGCAGAAGAGTAAATTTATCCTAGCAATCAGTGAATGCAGAGAAGCAGGTGTGAGATTCATTCTGCCTTATCCAGCTATCTTCAGAATATTTTTTTCAGTCATTTTTTGAAAAATAAAAAAAGCCACACTAGAACATAACAGAGTCTTTAATTACACAAGGTTTTGAGCACTTTCATTTCAATTAAAAAGGAACTTCATCAGAAACAATGTGATCTCTACTTCCTTTTATACACTTAAGGTGCAAAACGCATGCAAACAAATTTTAAGGTGTACACCCATTAAAAAATCAAGTACTATTCCCAAACTTCCTGCATCAAATATATATGCATGCTAAACACCAACACCATTAAATATGAAAGTAAATATTGTATAAAAATAAATATTGTATAAAAAAATGGCAGATGCAGTAAAAATTAGTAAACGGTAAACATGTAAAATAGCTTATATGATCAATTAAACTATTTAAAAACATTTTAGAAAAGTAATTCCTAGGACAGGTAGCCTGACTTAATCTTCAAAATAGGCTTGATAGATATTACATCATTAATACCTGGTGGGGCAGTGGCATTTAATAAGTTGCCAGTGAAGCTGCCTCTTCTCAACAAAGGTTTCTCATTCACCACCTCTTTCCTGGTGTTCCACCTTCTCTAAAATGGTAAAGCCAAATTTCTTAAAATCCTTGCACACCAAAGAATGCTTGTAAAGGGCATTGCAAGAGTTGGCTTTACCAATTGCATACACATACTGATAGATTCTTGTCCGCAAAGGTCCAGCAGTCTTTCCTACATAGAATGCTGGACACGATATGCAGAAGATGTGACATAGGGTCAAATGGATATGACAGGAAATAACTGTAAAAGTTCAACCATCAAAGTTCAACCTGCCAAACTTTAGGGTACGCCTGTAACACAAGATGAAACTGTACGTTAAAACTGTTGTACATTGCTGGCAGGACTACTAACTTCTTATCGTAATGACAACAGTTTCCATATTGTCTTTGAATGTGAATGGTCTCACAGGTATATACAAAAAAAATGAATGTGAACAAGATGAAAAAATGCAGAGTGCAAATAGCTAAGCTACAGGAGACGCATTAGGAAACAATTGAGCATATGAATTTGATAAAGGCTAGATTGCAGGATGTTTATTCAACGGAATAGCTGGGACAAAGGAAAAGGGGAGTACTTGTATTAATTGTAAGGAGCTTCAATAGTGATAGAAGAGGAAAAAAGATAATGGTAGATTTGTGGTAGTAAGGGGCTACTGGTAAGGGAAGAGGGTTACACTGTCATGTATTTATAGTCAAACTAAAACTGGACCTTAAAATTCTCAGAGAAATTATACTTCACAGGAAGATGTGCAAAAGTTTTGATACGCATCCAGTAACTATTTATGGTCATGCAGCAATAGTAACTAAAATAAAAATGCAGAATAATTTATTTATTTATTGACATTTGTTGACTGGGAAAGTCCACTGGGTCAGATACCCATTTTCAGTGGAGGCCCAAGAAAAAAAGTGCCACAGTTAATCAAATATTATACAGAACAAATGCAAAGTAAAAGAGATATGTATGGATACTTAATGTACTTTCAATCACGGAAGAATAATCATACACTTTAGTATAGTATAACATACTTTCAATCCACAAGAGAGCAATCATAAAACTTAGTAAAGTTTTAATCTGTGAGGAATTTAAGGAATGGTGAGTGGAAATGTTGTATTTGAAGAAAATGTCCAAAAAGTGACCAGACAAACTCCGTACTACTGTATCTGTTTTTCTTTATTTGTCTCTGAACAAATTCTTGCCAAACAGTTAATTCTATCAGAGCTATTTCAATTCTATTATAACACAGCTAGGCACATGAGTAGACTAATGCACACTTAGTCAAAGACATCACTACCAAGTGAAAACATACTGTCCAGTTTATATACTCTTTTCAACCAATGTTATTTTCAATGTCCTTATGACTTGTTCTCCTGGTTTCTGTCTGTCATGAAAAAGTCCATGGTTATTTCATGCCCTGTTTTGGTCCTCGCTGTATCTGAAGGCTTCGCAAAAGTCTCTCCATGTCGTCTTTGCATCACTTGACTTGTCTGCATTTTATTTATTTATTTATTTCTGCATCTGAAAGCCAAGAAAGTCAACTTCCATTTTTTCTGTAAGAGGATGCCTTTACAGTAAAGCCCACAGCTATATGTTATTAATATCTAAGCTGAACATGTACAAGAAATAAATGTTCTCGCAAAGCAAGCCGTATTATTTTAAAAACTGCTGTTTGGCCTTGCACATTTCCTTTCACTGTACACACAGTATATTGAGGAAAAGCATTTTAATTTACACACTATCTATCCGTATTTATTAGGGAAGATAGAAATTTCTTCAGAAAATAAAGCTAGGGAGTTGGGATAAAATGAAAGTGGAGTTTAAAACTAGGGTAGAAACAAAAGAAAAAGAGATGAAGTAGTAACAAGAATTATAGGGAATGATAAAAATGTTAAATTATTGCAAGATGAGTCTCACAGAAGAAAAACAGGCACAACTGCAGAGTGCTAAAGGGAAAATAAGAGACTACCTTGATAATATGAATGAGTTTAGAAAGATTCCTATTAAGTAACTATTTTTGATAACTCCAGAGAACAAAAGCTTTTAGCACATTGGCTCAGCCAATAGAAAGTAGAAAGGGTTATTGCCAAGCTTAGGAACCTATGATGAGAAAAATAACCAGACCTCCTATGTATTAGAAATATTTTGGAAATTTTATGAAAATCTGTATAAAACAGAGAAATGCAGAAATCAAGAAAAAATGGAAATGTTTATAGAATAATTAAATATGCCAAAGTTATTGTTAATGAGGCTTAATAACAGTTTGGATAGGAGGAGATGAGATAAAATGGTGATGAATAACAGATCTACAGGAAAGTCTCCAGGAATAGATAGTATTGCTGTGCAAGTTTGGAAGCTAGTACGGAAGGAAGTGATAAAGATCTAGGTTTTGTGTAACAGTATTTTAAAGGGTGGAGAGGCACTAACATCTTGGAAGAAAGCTGAAGTGGCTGTAATACCTAAAGATGGTGAAGCTCATCCAATCTGGCTTCATATAGGCCCATTTTGACTCTAAACCATGATTATAAAGTACTCGTCTGTAATGGATAAAAGAATGGCAGTTGATAGATATGGGTTAATGTGGTTTTGCCTAGGGTAGGCAAAAAGTTGACAACAGTAATAATACCATAGTTGTTGGTGGGTCTTGATGCAGAAAAGTGTTCAACAGAGAAAGCTAGGATTTTATGAGTAGGACAATGGAAGCATTTGCATTCCCTGACAATATAATATGGTTAATTAGGAGGATATATTGGGAATCAAAGCTGAAATTTAAAGTAGGGAGATCTTCTCTTAAATTCTGTTTGAACAGACAAATGGGCAGGGGTGTCCTGTTTCCCATTTATTTGTGTTGTATTTAAAGCCATTGGATAAGAAAATAAGGGACTCAGAAATTCAAGGATATAATTGGTATGGCAATCAAGAAAAGTTGGCTTTATTTGCAGATATTATTTTGTAGTTGATAAAACCAGAAAGGGACATTTCAGTGTTGTTGGACATTCTGAGGCAATTTCATCTTTTTGAGATAAAATAAATAGCTGTAAACTATATAGCCACACACAAATTGGTTCAGCAATACTCATATTTATGGATGACCTGATAAAGTGAAGTACTTATGAGTGCGTATTAAAAGGACTATGTTATTGTAGCTAAGGATATGTGGGAATAGACTAAATAAAAGATAATATAAAAACTAAGAAAATTATAAGCTCTGTTTTATGGATAGTAAGATATAAACAGTGAAAATGTTTTAGTCCCTGTAGTTTTGTACAAAGATACACATATTTTAATCAACCTGTGGAGAAGTTGTGGATAGAAATTAAAATGGAATTGAAGGATTTTATCTGGGAGAGAAAGAGGGCAAGAGTCAGGTGGGATAAGTTGATCCTTCTAATAGGAATAAAAAGAAAGTAGGTAGTTTGGGATTACCTGATTTGAAGTGGTATTTCAAAGCTACATAGTTAAGGCTTCTATACATAGCACAAACTGAAAGCTATAATTCAAAGTGGAAAGGGATGATGATGCAATAGGGTGGAATATCAAGAAATAAGGAGAGACATGGATTTTGGATGTAGATCCTTAAGGCGAATAAGAATAGAGAAGATTATATTCATAAAATAACTGAAAGTATTCTAAGAACTAAGCAGCACAAGAATGGAGAAAGGCGCAATTAGGGATATAAAGAATAGGCAAAAGGGGGCTGTAATTTACTAGAGAAAACTGGCAAAGAAACCCAGGGTATTGGGAGCAAATAATCAGAGGAAAAAGTAATAGAATGGGAAGAGGCCAAAAATACATTTGGACTGCAGGGTACAGATTGCCTTCTCTATCAAGGATTGCTATCCTGTCTAGGCAGAGAGAAGTAAATAGAGGGATCCTAAGTGAAAGACCAGCACTGGTAGGGATTTTAGTAGAAGCTAGAACAGAAGCTGTTAAAGGGATAATTAGCAGGGCGTATAAAATATTGCATGATAATAATAGGAATCGGAATAGGTTAGAAAGGATTAGGAAGAGTAATTTGATAAGCAATTCACAAAGAAACAATGGGAGGCTGTATGTATGGCTCCTAAACATACAGCACAATTTAGAAGATTTAGGATCTTTGCTTGGAAGTGTTTGGATAGGTATTTTAGACACCAAGCAGATTCCAAGTAATTTTTTATCAGGTAGATTGCAAATATTGTAGGTGTGATGCGGATGAGAGGTACATATTTGGAGGTGTAATGAGTTGCAGCACTTCAAAAATTCTTTGCAGACTATGCTGTCTGAAATACAGGGTGAGCAAATTGGTGTAACTAGGGATTTTTTTGTAGCTATGATACGGAATCAAAATTGCCTAGATATAGTAATACTTTGCTGCATTTAATTCTGTTGGTTGCCAAAAAATAGTTACTAGAAAATGGAAATCAGTCCAAACAAAAACCATACCAGAAGTAATGAATATAATAACTTGGATAAAGAACTGGAAGTGGGATCTTTAGAAGAGGGTAGGAGGAAATTTCATATAAAAAATGGGAATTATGGGAACAATACAGGCAGAATAATAATTTGGAGGAGGAATGAAGTTTATAGGAAGACGGGAATTGAATGAGCTATGTAATGTTTGACTGACAATGGCAACTATATAAATATGTTAATATGGTTTGTTTTAATTTATATAAATGTAAGATTGCTTATGCCATAAGTAATAATTTAATAGAGATGTTTCTTGTTTACAAAAATAAAGAAAATAGTAATAATAAGGTACAGCGCTCCTTTCAAAACCGCATTAAACTTTTTCCTTTGGTTACCCACCATTAAGCTACTACTAAATCATTACAGAACCATGATCATGCTTTTTGGCTCCCAAGACAGAATTTATCCATACAACTGTCTAGGTTTTACAGATCAGTTATGTAAATCATTCACGGACTTGTTCTAGTAGTTTCTATAGTCCTGTTTAAAATATAAACTGCTGTAAATCTGCCAGTTAGCTTGCTCCTGATTCTAGCTACACCACAGTTAAATATGTACATTCACCCATTTATATGGTCTTCCCCTCACCACCTCCTGCAGCCCATGACATTGAATTTATTCCTGTCAGTTGCAAAAAGCTGAAGACAAGAAGATTCCTTTTTCTGTCATATAAGTACCATCAGTACCAACATCATCCATCAGCACTCTTCCTGGTTCCAGAGAGGTACTCTTCTGCCTGAAGTCTATACAGATTCCTGCACATGGAAGTGTGTCCTCCTCTGGCCTGCAAGCCTAATGTTCTCTTAATCATTATCCCTATGTAAATAATCTCTCAGGCTGCCTAACCTTAAAGAGGCCATCTTTACCTCTACTGAATGTCCATTCTTCATGATTGCCCCAGTAGTTTGCAACTCCATTACCACAAACATATATTACCTCTCAAGTTTACAGTCTTTTATAACCTCATTTTTTGCAGCTAGATATTGCAGTTGTTACTCCCCATGCCCCCTCCCTAATGTTTGCCTCCTTCCCACTTTCATACTTGTTATACCCTGTTAATTTATTTTACATTTACCACATTTTACTCTCTTTCCTCTGTCATTTATTGCAAAGACTTTCTTGCGTTCCACCTTTGATCACTAATATTTCTTTTTTTTTTTTTAGAGAGTCGCACTTTACCACATTTTCATTTTACATATTGTGCAATTGCCATGCACAGTACACTTATTTCCACACTGATTGTTAGCTATTTTAAGGTTATATTTATTTTTTATTTATTTTACATTTGTTGACGGAGTGTCCGACTGAGCTAAAGCCCTTTTTCAGCGGAGACCCGGGGAGAAAAGCTGCAAATTATATATACAATTTTCCAGTATCAAGGCAGTTTAAAATGCATGAGATAATACAAAATAAATTTTTACCAGTACTGTACTATGACAAAAAGATGTATATGCATAGGAAGTGACTTAAATGCATGAGGAGTTCATTATTTAGACTAGCTATTATATAGTGCATGATCTGTACCAGTTTCTCAGAAGGCATTAAACAGAAAAAAGCTAGGAAGATAGGTTAGTGATGGTTTAGAGTTAGTAGAAAAGGACAGAGGGTGATTATTGGAGGGAGAAGTAAGAAGAAAGAATGAAGATGGTTATTTTGTTAGAGATATTCAGGGGGGTGAGAACAGTGGAAAGTCCAATGCCTTTATTCTTTGGTGGCCATTTTAAATTGTTTTAGATGTGTGAGGGTTCTGATTTCAAGTCTTTATGCAATACTAATAAACTAGGGCGGCCACGGTGGTGCAGTGGTTAGCATTGCCGCCTCACAGCAAGAGGTTCTCCGGTTCGATCCTCGGCTGGGGTGCCTTCTGTGCGGAGTCTGCATGTCCTCCCTGTGGTCGCGTGGGTTTCCTCCGGGTGCTCCGGTTTCCTCCCACATCCCAAAGACATGCTGCAGGTGGATTGGACACTCTAAACTGGCCCTAGGTGTGCATGTGAGTGTGCCTTCTGTGGAAGGTTGGGCGCCGGGCTGGCAACTCGACACCGTAAAACTCCTCTGCCATTCAATGTGCGGACAGGTGATCCGCTGTGGCGACCCCTAACCGGGATAAAGCCGAAAGAAGAAGAAGAAGATGCAATACTAATAAACTAGCATCATATCAGACAATTGATGCTTGCATTTAACCGTCAGTAACTTGTCATTATTAAGCACACAAATACATAATTTACAGTGCTCTATTCTGTCTATTCTTAATTTCTAATTTAATTTAACATAGTTCCTTAAACATGTAAGTACACAAGTGAACTATTTACCACAAGTTAATTTGAGATCAGGCATTAACTAATTGATGTATTTTATTTTCTCTGTATTACAGATCTTAACAATCAGATCAGTGGGGTTCATACGTTGTGTTATGGTCTTCTCTGTTAAATAGTAGATACTTTGGTCGGTTTCAAAATTTGAAGTGAACATTACTGTTCACTCATATTATCAAATGAAATATTTGAAAACCGGTCTACCGAAATTCCATATCTCCGAAAAAACACAGAACTTCGACATTCACTTCCGGTTTTGGAGCTAGACACGAGCACTACCATGGGTCAAGTGGGAATGAGATTTAGCAGTCCAGAACATCAGTGTTCACAGTGGTAGTGTTCTGTGTTCGGACATTCCACATTCTGATTCTGTGAATGTTCACTCGAAAGTTTGATTGTAAACCATTTTGATCAATGTCCACTTCAAGCTTATTTTCCATTAGAAAATCTCTTACAGTATTTTTTTTCTAGGGAAATTTGTTTCTGATCACTAATAGTTATTGGTCCCATATTTTTCATCTCTGTAGTCATCTTTATCTCTTGGTGGTTATATCTTTAGGTTTCCATTTTCTAGTTCTGGCTTTCTTAGCCACTATCAACAGTAAAGAAAGCAATGCTTCCACCTTTTAAGTATGTTGTTTTACACATACTGAAGAAAAATATCTCTGTATTGAGATAGTAGTAGAAGACCTAGCATATTCACTTAATTTCTGTACTGAAACAACTCTTTACATTCCCAGAATGTATGCACCCAAGAACCTCCTTTTGAATCATCATATCTTCAACATATACCTCGGGTCTATGGGATCATATTGTTCAAGTCTCCTACAGACATAGAAGTGCTTGCACAAACATTTCCATGAAAAATTCTAAAAGTTGTCAATTTATTTACATATTTAAGGATAAGACCTATTTGCCTCCACTACTCATTTGTAGTATTTTTAATTGTTCACTCCATTCTATTTTTAATTGTATACTCTTTTCTCGTACTCAATATTGCCTTATATATTGTATTTATTAGTCTTTTCAGATTTGCCTTTTTTTTGTTCTGGCCTAAGTTATACAATCTGCCATTTGTGATTTAGCAAATTTACTGTGCAGCTTCCACATATTTTCCTTCATGGTAGAACTAATTAACTATGCATGTGTTAGAGGCAGGAAAGACTCAGATCTTGAGTAGCATCTTCCATTCACTAAGGATATCGAGATACAAAGAGAAGATAATTGGCATTAACAACTGGCATAGTACTTGGTTTCATTTTAAAGGGATCCAGTATGTGTGAGCATGGAATGATATGGTAAATCTGTTTAGATTTGCCATATCCATTTAGATGTGTAGCATTTATTGCTAACAGTATGTCTTGTGCTTTTGTTTCAATGCCTTTTCAGACTTCAGGGTATTGAGGCTTTCACTTTATAGTGTCAATCAGCATCTCATTTGTCCAACAGCAGTAGTTCCAAAACAAAATGTCTTCTTTTCAAAACTTTAGCAAATCACTTAATGAAAATGTAATGAGCAGCTTGCCAAAGCCATGTAACCTGGACCGGAACACCAAAGGCAGAGGTGTGTCCATATTCATTACGGATATCCACACCTCCAGGCTAGTTGCTCAGTATAATGCATCTGAGGTTATCCAAGTGCAACTAACTCTGGGCAAAACTGCAATCCAAATTGTAGCTTGCTACAGATCCCCCACCATGCCCCAGGATTCCCACTCCTCTTTTCTTGATGTACTGGAAAATGTTAAGGTTCAACCAAACACCCTAATAATGGGCGATTTCAACTACCCCACTATTAACTGGGAAAACTACTCGTGTACCAACTCCTTTGCTCAATGCTTTCTGGAATTCATAAACTCCAATGCCCTGGATCAACTTATTCACACCTCCACCAGGGGCAACAGTATCCTAGATCTAGTCATTACCAACATAAGTGACTGGTGTTCCACACCTGAAGTCAATGCCTCATTGGTCCAATCTGACCATAAGCTACTCACCCTAGATATCCACATCCTGTTCCCACCCCCCATTAAGGAAACCATGGTAACAAATTTCTCCAAAGCCAACTTCATGCTTCTTAAGACAGAAGTGGTGAACTTCATGACACCCATGCAGATGGACAATACAGTTATGACTACTGAATCCTACACAATTGCACTTTATAAGCACTTACACATGTGCATGGATCGTGCTATCCCAAACAGAACCAGGATGCTATCCTCCAAAAAAAGAAAGCCAATCTGGTGATCCCCTGCCATAAACTGTACAGCATAAGGAAGAAACTGTTGCAAAAGAGAGTAAAATCCCATGAGTGGAGGAGCTCCCTGGTTAGCCTCAGTAAGAAGCTGCGACCCCTGATAAAATCCTCCAAAGCTAGTTACGAAAACAAAATCACCACTGATTCTAAAGACTACCACAAAGCATTCTATAGCTATGTCAAGAATCTTAATGGCAACATTCAGATCTGCTCTGAGTTACAGCACAATGCCACTAAATATACAGATCCAACTGATATTGCGAACATCCTGACAGATAGGTTCAGTGCTAAATTTACCTCCCTCTCATCCCCGAAAGGACCCATTTCTATACCGGAAGAATGAAAAGTACCTGTAGTCATGGTTACACAGGTAAAAGAAAACACACTCTCCAAAGCCAATAACACAGCATCCATGGGACCAGACAACATCCCAGGCTGCGTTCTACATGAACTACAGAACGAACTGGCACCCCACCCAAGTACCATGTTCAATCATAGCCTCACTTCAGGCTTTGTGCCCACTGAATAGCGCACAGCGATGGTTATCCCACTCCACAAGGAGGGAGCCACCATGGACCCTGGGAACTACCGCCCCATTAGCCTGACGAGCCTGGTCTGCAAGACCATGGAATGTATCATCATGGAACTTATAAACAAAGACATTGGTAATCTCCAAATTCTGGACCCCACCCAGTTCAGGTTTGTAAAAGGCAGATCATGTCTCCTAAACCTGATGGACTTATTTGAAGCAGTCAACAAAGCCATAGACGAGGGTAAGGTGGTTCACACAGCCTATCTACATCTTGCCAAGGCTTTCAACATCTTCCCCCACTTTGGAATTATAGATAAACTCACTAAACTAGGTATAAATCCCTATGTCGCAAGATGGGATGCCAACTGGTTCACTGACAGAACCCACACTGTGAAAGTAGCAGACTCCAAATCCAACTTCAGACCAATGACAAATGGAGTGACACAGGGTTCAGTCCTGGGTCCTCTACTGTTTGGTATCTACTTCTCTGAAGTACAGGCTAACACAGAAGGTCTTTGGCTAATGAATTTGCAGATGACTGCAAGCTAGGAGCCATAATCGAAACTCCTAACGATGTGGACATCCTACAAATGGGCCTCACTGAGACAGATGCCTGGTGTCAAAGTCATGGCCTCAAGCTCAATGCCAAAAAGTGCATTGCCATCCCCTTTGGTAAAAACTCTGTACCCATGAACTACAACATAGGCGGTAGTATTCGTAACACCAAAAGTGTGATAAGAGACCTTGGGACACAGGTGGACAGTAGTCTCTCCTTTGATCATCACATTGACACAGTAGCCAGGAAGTCCTATGTGGCACACCTCATCACAAAAGGTTTCTCATCCAGAAAAAGAGGTCATTGTTCCCCTCTACTCGTCACTCTTTAGACCCATTATAGAGTACAATGCCCCTTTTGGTATGTACCTCACAAGACATCTACAACAACTGGAAAGGCCACAGAAATACCTCACAGAGGATTACCGGCCTCAAACAGATGCCCTAAGTAGACCATTTCAAAAAACTCCAGCTTTACTCTGTCGCATATCCCCTACTCAGAGGTGATTTCTGCCTAACATACAAAGCTATGTCAAACCCAGAGCTGTTGGACATGCTCCACTTAAAGAAATCCCAGTCCCTCCGACCTACACACTCTAGGGACCTAAACCTTGTCACCACAATAAACAGAACATGCCAGAGGGATATATTCCTGTCCCAGAGACTTCCCATACTCTGGAATAAACTACCTATCTATATCAAACAAAGCTCCTCATTAGCACTCTTCAAGAAAATCTTGATGATTGAATGGGAAATAGGAACTTCACCCCAGCGATCACTTCTGTGGCTCTGCTCGACAGTGGCACAGGAAAATAATTTTCTTGGGTGGCGAAAGCCAGGGTACCGTTTTGGCTGAGCTTGTATAGCCTATTACTGATAGCCTAGTTACCTACCTATGAACCTATAAATACCACACATGATGATTATAAGTAAAAAACTAAGAGCTCTCATAAAATCATCCAAGGCAAATTTTGAGAGAAAAATCGCCAAGGACTCTAAAGACAATCATAAGGCCTTCTTTAGCTATGTTAGAAACCTAGGAGGAAACTCCCAGATATGCTCAGAATTAGTTCAAAATGATGTGAAAATTACTGAACCTACACACATTGCTAACATACTGGCTGACAGGTTCAGTGCTAACTTCTCCCCCCCTCCCCCCCAAAAGGAGAGATATCTATTCCAGAGGATTGTAGCCCCCCAAACATCTCCAACGCCCAGGTGAGAACTGCCCTCACTAAGGCAAAACACAGCATCCATGGGACCGGATGGTGTCCCCGGCTGTGTGCTTCATGAACTCAACGAGGAATTAAACCCACAGTTAGGACAGCTGTTTAATCTTAGCCTCACCTCAGGATACGTACCCAAGGAGTGGCGCACGGCAGCTGTGGTCCCACTTCATAAGGGCGGTGCCTCCACAGACCCTGGAAATTACCACCCCATTAGCTTGACAAGCCTTATCTGCAAAGCCATGGAGAGGATCATAATGGAACTCATAAATAAAGACATAGGGAACTTGCAGACTTTGGATCCAACCCAGTTTGGCTTTGTCAAAGGCAGATCCTGCCTCTTAAACTTGGTTGACTTTTTCGAGACAGTCACCAAGGCCATTGATGAGGAAAGGCAGTCCATACAGCCTACCTCGACCTGGCAAAGGCCTTCAACACAATACCCCACTCAGGTATCATCGAAAAACTCATCAGCTTGAATGTAAACCCATACATCACAAGATGGGTTGCAAACTGGCTAAGCGACAGAACCCACAGGGTCAGAGTTGCTGGAGCCATGTCAGACTCAAAGCCTGTCACAAGTGGTGTCCCACAGGGCTCAGTCCTGGGTCCACTCTTGTTCGGCATCTACTTTTCTGAAGTACAAGCAAACACAGGAGGGTTATGGCTGACAAAGTTTGCAGATGACTGCAAACTGGGCGCCATAGTCGAAAACACATCTGACACAGATATCCTCCAGAAGGGCCTCACAGAAACGGATAACTGGTGCCAGAGCCATGGCCTGAAGTTAAACGCCAAAAAATGCATAGTCATACCCTTCGGGAAAAACAAGGTTACCCCTAGCTACCATATAGGTGACAATCCACTGAGCACAGAAAAAGTCATCAGGGATCTGGGGACCCAAGTTGACAGTAGTCTTCGCTTGACACTCATGTTGCTAAAGTAGTTAGGAAAACCTTCTATATCGCCCACCTGATCATGAAGGGATTCACATCTAGATCAAGGGAGGTCATCGTCCCCTGTACTCATCACTCATTAGACCTATGATTGAGTACGATGCCCCGTTCGAAGTGTATCTGACCAGACACCTGATGCAGCTTGAAAGGCCCCAAAAGTTCCTCACCAAAAGGATAAAGGGTCTCAAAAATATGTCTTATGCTGCCCGACTGAAAGAACTCCAGCTTTATTCAGTCTCATACCGCTTGCTCAGAGGTGACCTGTGCCTGACATATAAGGCCATGTCAAACCCAGATTTGATGAATATGTCGCCTCAAAAATCTAGATCCCTCAGAACCACAAGGGCGGAGACTTAAACCTTGACACGGTTATAAATAGAACGTGCTGGAGGGACAGATTCATCACCCAGAGACTCCCTATGCTGTGGAACAAAATCCCGGTACATGTGAGGCAGAGCACCTCGCTGGCCTTGTTCAAGAGGAATCTTGACCAATGGATGGGAGATCGCAGATATACCCCAGGGATTACTTCAGTGTCACTGCTTGACAGAGGCACAGAAAAATGATAGGCATAGTTTTTATTCAAACTAAAGGGGTGGCGAAAGCCACATAACTATGGGCTAGGCTTATAAATGCCCTTGGGCAGATAGCCTAGTATGAACCTATGAAATGGTGAAGACCTAATTGCAGGTTTATTTCATTCCACTAGCATCCTTGCGCCTGGTATGACTGCCCCTTAACCCCACCCTACGCTTCTAGAATAGAGTTCAGTTTATTTTTACATGTGTTTAAAAAATTATACTTTCGACCATAGATTGTAAATAACTGATTAAATGCAGGTCAGTGTCCTCTCCCCACTTGCTTTAGAACCATGCCTAGTGCAAGAAGCTTTCATTTTAATTGCACAGTATGTTCAGTGTACCTTATGTCTAGTTTTAGATCTAGTGCATGTTAGAATGCATTCTCAAATGTCTCTCTTTCATATCCATTACTGTTGCAATGCATTCTCATTTTTGTATGACTGTTTTGCTCTTATTTGAGTTTATACACACACACACACACACACACACACACACACACACACACACACACACACACACACACACACACACACACACACACATACACACACACATTTTTTGGTTAATTATTTTAACTGTCCAGTAATGATTTCACTTACTTGGGCATACACACGCCCTTCTTGAGAAGTCAGGTCTGTTTCTCTGGACTGCCTGCTCCTTGTTTGTTGTACAACAAATTATACTGCCTTATTACTGAGTCATGCAACTCACCATGTGAAGTCTCCTGATTCTTGAGTACAGTAACATAAGCACCTCTAATCTGTTTGGGGCCCATGGTAAGTTTCAGTGCAGTGAGAGAGTTTTGTGGTGGTTG
The DNA here is from genome assembly GCF_019279795.1 of Protopterus annectens. Taxonomy (NCBI): domain Eukaryota; kingdom Metazoa; phylum Chordata; order Ceratodontiformes; family Protopteridae; genus Protopterus; species Protopterus annectens. Next base: position 545,341,217 of record NC_056726.1, read on the forward strand.
CAGCACTTTTGTTGTATGCTATATTTCTACGCTGCCAAAGTCAAGCATTTTGGAAAACAAATGTTTATTCAATTCAGATAAAATTTCTACATTTCTGTGGATATTCTCCACTGTGACACCATGTGACATATGGGTGTATGTTTGTATTGTCAGCACACACCACATGACTCTGTGAATCAACTTGTAGCATTTGAGATGTTTGTTCAGACTACTACTTGAAATAATGCATTTACCACATGACATACATGTGCTGGCAGAAAAATGCTAGTGTGTTTAAAGCTACACAGTGATATTTAATAGGTGATACAGCAGCAAGAACAACAAAAATTAGATGCTTTGATCTTCCAAGCAGTGCAACATAATGCTATACCTTGATTCTTTATATGGAAGACACTTCGGTGGAACAGCATTGTATGTCCCACTTCATTTGAGTGCCTATCCACTACTACAACAGGGATGTACTCAGGAGCATGCCACCACTACTACAGGGGACATACTCTGGAGCATACCACTACTACTGCAGGGGCGTACTCAGAAGGATATCAGCACTCCCGCAGGTGCCATCACTACCACAGGGACAAATTCAGCTGCATACAAATTTTTTTAACACCTGCTGCATGATGTCTATGATACATGGTTCTTGCCTTGATTGTTGTGTTCTTAAACACCAGAAAAAAATGACCTGTTGGGAAGGAGGCCTTGATGGTCATAGAGCGGTAAAGGGACCTAAAAACATAGGAAAAACCTTAATGAGCAATTTTACCGAAGGGTTTGCAGAGTTCCCATTACAGTTCTTTCTCTGACCTTCTGTGAAATGCATCTAAGATTACTCTTATAGGTTCATAGGAGATTACTAGGCTAATGGCTTCAGAGCCTTTGAAAGCCTAGCCATGTAATACCATTGTTCCCTAACTGACCATAGTAAGATTGGGCGTTGCTTGCAGAGCAAATCTATGATCAGCACTGAATGCCCCTGTCCATGACGGACATAGGTGCCTCCCCCGGGGTGAATTTATGGTCTCCCATCCAATTGTCAGGGTTGCACTTGAGTAGGGTCATTGAAGAGCTCTACTTCACATGAAGTGGGAGTTTATTCCAGAGGAGCGTCAGACTCAGGGAGACTTGGCTGTGTCTCCAGCATGTTTGTGTGTCATAGGCTAGATTGAGATCAATAGAGTGAGTGACTCTTAAGTAAACAATTGTTCATTTGATTAGCGGACATGCAGTATTTCAATTAGGGCAGGGTCAGAGATTGCTCTGTAGGCCAGGCATAAGTCACCTCTTAGCAGCCTGTAGGATACAGAGTACAGAGACAGGGCCTTCATTCTTTTCTGTGTTGGTCATGTTTTGGAGTCCTTGTATTTTCTTGGTTAGAAACCTCTGGTCTCTTCAGTTGCTGCAGGTGTCTGGTGAGGTACTTGCAAAAGGGAGCAATTGTACTCCATTAGTGGTCTGAGGGTTGGATATAGAGCAGTTTTAACATTCTTGGTCTTGGATGCGATGCCTTTACTTATGAGATGCTCAACTTGGAAAGACCTTCCTTACCGCTGTGGACACATGGTGATCGAAGTTTAGATTAATATCAACCTCTGTTCCTAAGACTATCAGCACTGTGTTTGAGCTCAGTGGGGGTGCTGTCTTTAATTTGCAGGATCTGCTTCTTTACCAAAGGGGATAATAATGCACTTTTTTGCATTTAGTTTTTGTCCATGGTTCTGGCACCAATCATATGTCTGTTAGACCCTTTTGTAGTATGTTAACGTCATTGGGGGACACAATGGTTGTACCTAGTTTGCAGTAATCTGCTAACTTGGTAAGCCATGGGCCTTCTACTTTTACTTGTACTTCTGAGAAGTAGATGGCAGATAGTAGAGGGCCCAGCACAGGTCCCTGTGGTACAGGACTAGTAACTAGTCTGCTGGTGGAGGTGAAATCTCCAACTTTGGCAGTGTGCATTCTGTCTGTGAGTCAGTTTACTACCTGTGTAGTAACATATGAGTTAATACCAAGCTGGGAGATTTTCTCAATATTTCTCAATAATACCAGATTGGGGGAATCATTTTGAAAGCCTTGGCTAAGTCAAGATAGGGGATATGTACTGCTTTGCCCTCATTCAGGGGTTTGTTGACATTGTTTATTAAACCTGGTGGACTTCTTTGACAATTTCCACCCTTACCGAAGCCAAACTGGGTTAGGTCAAGAGTTTGGAGGTTGCCTATGTCCTTGTTAAGGTCCACGCTGTTCCTTTCTCTGGCCTTGCAGATTAAGCCCATAAGCCTAACCAGCCTTTAGTATCCAGGGACAATTGATGAGTCCCGTTTTTGTAAGGGGATTGTTGTTGCTGTTCTCTACTCTGTTGGTACAAAGCCAGTGCTCAGACTATGGTTGAAGAGAGTGCCAAGCGGTTCTGCAAGGTCTTTGTTTTACTTGGTTTATCATGCATCCTGAGATGTTCTCTGGTCCCATGGAGGCTGTGCTTTTGGCTTTGGAGACGGCAGGTATGACCTGCTCTTTGGAGATGATAGGTGGAGGACTAGTGACAGGGATGCTTTGGAGTATGTCTGGTGTGGACAGGGGGTTGAAGTTTGCTCCAAGTATGTCCACCAGCAGGTGACAATTTCTTCAGTTTCCGTGTGAGTGGTACCATCCACTGTAAGTTTGGCACATAGCTGGGCACTCTCTTTAAGATTTTGGATGTCGCTAAATAAAGCCTTATGATTGCCTTTAGCTGGAGATGCTAATTTAGCCACAGAATTAGCTTTAGCGGATTTACAAGATATCTGATTTGCTTGTTTAAGCTGTGGAGGGTATTCTTCCTCTGCTGACCAATTTCCTGCTTGTTCTTAAGTTTCTTCCTTTTGTTATGTAACTGGAGTGGTGCAGTGGCTCATGGTGGGAACAGTGGGTGGTGCAGTGGTGCAGGATGGTGCAGTAGTGCAGCGATTAATATTGTCCCTTCATAGCAAGAGGTTCTTCAGTTCGATTCTCACCTGGGGTGCCTTCTGTGTGGAGTCTCCATGTCCTCCCTGGAATTGCTTGCGTTTCCTCTGGGTGCTCCGGTTTCCTCCCACATTGCAAAGACATGTGTCTGGAGCATTTCTCTCTGGGCCAATACTAAAAATAGGCTCTGCCTAGTTGGACTTTCCCGGTTAACAAATGTTAAATAAACCTGTTTATACTTGTGGTCCACCAGGGTGGCCTGTTTCTTTGGGGGGATCCTGTCAGGGACAACCAAGTGTGTACAGTTGTTTACATGTCTATACAGGGCATCTGTATATTGCTCTGCATAGGAGTCCTTGTTTGCTGTGTTAGCAGGGATTTGAAACTTTTTATACCTTCGCTTAGTATTCTAAAGTTTGCTTTGCAGAAATTTCAGTTTATTTGCTGCTGCAGGGGGTGTTAAATCTGATCTTTACTTCAAACAAGATAGATTTATTGTCTGACCTTACAGGGGATGGCAACAAAGAGGGCATAGTGCAGTGACCCCCCCCCCCCATGTTGGTGAGTAAAGTCCAGGACATTTAAGCATTTGAATTAATGTCTATGAACCTCAGGGGGATCCCGTTTGTGCTCATGTATGTTGCCTAATCAGTGGAAGGATAGTTGAAATCTCCCATGACCAAAGTTTTAGGTAGTAGAGGGAGTGATTCTAGCAAGTCCAGGTAGGTGGTATGCTTCTTCTGGTTCATGGTGGGGGATCTGTAGCTAACAATGATGTGGTAGGGTGTTTTACCTATAGTTATTTGGACCTGGAGTAGCTCCAGAGTGTCGTACTTTTTAATCAGTCTCTCAGTATATTTGCATTAATGAAGATGGATACACCTCCACCTTTGGTTCTTTCATGCTTGTTTTGGTGTCTGAACATGTAGAATTCATTGTAGCCCTGTATGGCATGGGTGCTCCCTGTGGTCTTGAACCAAGTCTCACTGACTGCGCAGACATCACCATCTTCCAAGGTAAGGAGTGCTTCCAGGGAGTGCAGTTTTCTGTTTAGGCTCTTAGCATTAAGCCCCATAACCTTGAGTTTGTCTCAAGTAGATTTCTTTACTTTGGGAATTTTGTTTTGACATTGCCTAAAAAAGGCACTAAGGGGGATGCAAGAATCTTTGCCAGTATCTGAAAGCCTTGAGGAGATAGGTGAAGACTATATCTGGTGAAGCAGCATGGCTTGTCGACCATGTCTTCCTAGGCTGATAGATAATGGATCCCCCTGGATTGACACCAGAAGCTAAGCCAATTGTTGAAGTCGATCATTTTCAATCTGTATTGTGGCATCATCGTGGGTAAAGGTAAAATGCTACTTAGTGCTAGCGACTTACCTGCCTGAGACATATAATCTGAAAGTTCAGTCATGTTTCTCGTCATATAGTCCATGGAGGTACATCTCAAGTCATTCATCCCAACATGTACTATGAAAGAGTCTTAATGGTAATTGTTGAGTGACTTGAGTGTGTTCATGATTTGATGAATCCTGACAGCCAGCTAACCGCGACCTTCTCCTTGTCCACTCTAATGAGAGAGACATCAGTTTGTCTCACTGTGGAATTGCCTATGACCAGGACATTAGGTTTTGAGGTGCTTTGGCTTAGGGGCTTATTTGTTGAGACACTTGTATGTGCATTGCTATATGTAGTGGGGTCTGTTTGTATTCCATTATGTGTGATTTGTTTGCACTTGGGGGAGGTGTCTGGTCTTTTGGAAGGCTTTTAGTGAGCACCTCCATGTAAGTGGGTTTATGTGACTTGACCTAGTCTTGTGAGAGATTACAGGTGCGTTTGCTAGGAGAGATGTGTGCTAACAACCTGTTTGGTGTTTTGTTTGTTACATGAGAGGATTGATTCCAGTCTCATGGTATAGTTACATCTCTCACATACTGCATTTGTTTTCTTTAGAAGCAAGTGGTTATCAGTATACATGAGGAAATTGTTACATTGCTCCAGGATGCACATATCAATCAGGCTCACTGGAGAAATGTTGGGAAACTGATGGTCCATGGTAGCAGGTTTAAACTGTACATTCTATTTAGGTGTGTTGGATCAGCCTTTGCTCTAGGAAAAACTTGACTAACAAGGTGACTAATTCTGTTGCGGATTAGGGATGATCAAATGTGATGGCATTGCTCAGTGCTCATCTGACTTGCCTGCAGTGCAGCAGTGCGCATCTGACTTGCCTGCAGTGCGCATCTGACTTGCCTGCAGTGCGCATCTGACTTGCCTGCAGTGCGCATCTGACTTGCCTGCAGTGCAGCAGTGCGCATCTGACTTGCCTGCAGTGCAGCAGTGCGCATCTGACTTGCCTGCAGTGCAGCAGTGCGCATCTGACTTGCCTGCAGTGCAGCAGTGCGCATCTGACTTGCCTGCAGTGCAGCAGTGCGCATCTGACTTGCCTGCAGTGCAGCAGTGCGCATCTGACTTGCCTGCAGTGCAGCAGTGCGCATCTGACTTGCCTGCAGTGCGCATCTGACTTGCCTGCAGTGCAGCAGTGCGCATCTGACTTGCCTGCAGTGCAGCAGTGCGCATCTGACTTGCCTGCAGTGCAGCAGTGCGCATCTGACTTGCCTGCAGTGCAGCAGTGCGCATCTGACTTGCCTGCAGTGCAGCAGTGCGCAGCTAAGTTGCACGCAGTTTAGCAGTGTAGCTTGGGAGGGTTCAACTGACAGACGTCTAGGGAAGAAATAGTTACAAGGTGTTTGCATCTATACACGGCAGTGCTAAACCCTGTTGTGTGAAGCACAGCTACATGCAAATGCAAGGCTTAAATTCAAGCAAAGTTAAAACAGTTTTAACACAAACTATCCCATAGGAAAGCCCAAAACTGAGCCTTTTTCCAGCAATCCCCAGTTCTGATGGGTCCCGGGCTACAAAACGTCTGCCACAAGGGTCCAGGGAAGGCCCTTTTAATGTGAGATGGCTGGCTTCAGGCAGAGAGAAAGATTGCAAATAGTGTAAATTCAGCATGTTTGAATCTAGCCTATCCTATATAGTGCAGTAGTATTGCAGATATAAAGTGCGGAATAAAATGTTACAAAGTAAGAGTGCATGCCTTGCCCTTACACTTTGAGAATTTCTGGAATCTTTAATTCAATAGGTGATTACGTGCATCAGACTCTCCCATGTAAATAATTAAAACATTTATAGTTTATACCTTGGAAAAATACATTAGTATGTAATGCTTACTACCTTTGCCTATCATTTAGAATATTCAGAGTTTGATCCTGATTTGTGATCACTACCTATGTGGAATTTGAATTTTCTTACATTGTCCATGGGGTTCCTCCCGGCCCCTATTAATGTGCTGGGTGCTTCCCTCACAAGAATGGAAGATGCCACATTTCAAACAAACCCTGTCACTGAACTTGGTGTTCCAATAGAATGCACCCAAAATTAGAGAATTCCTTGGTAATAACACAAAAACTAGGTGGTGTCTATGAGGAAAGAGTTGTGTGGTCCCACCCCTGTAGGCATCATATGGTGTTCACAGTATCCTGTAGACAAGAGAAAATGGACACCAGTGTGTGAAGTTCATCAGGACTAACTGCTTACTGGTGTAAAATTGTTTGCAGATTATTGGATCATGTTGACTGTTGCCAAAAAGGGCATGGGTATAAGTCAATTGAAGACGTGCCCTTCTGGTTCCTATCCCAGTGACCGTTACTAACAGTGGGAGGAGTTGCATGCCCTTGTTGACCAATGTGTACTCATCGTATAGCCCAGCAGTCCTGGCTCAGAAGCTACTGCCTAGCCAGTGCCCGTTTGTTCACAGTAGATTACCTGGGATATTTTTTATTAAATGAAAGCTGGAAGCCTGTAAACAATGATCTAAGTGAATGAAAAGACTGTGAAGAGACGCGATATGTGCATATGGGAGATAGTGAAGAGTGGGGAGGTCTCCAAGCCTGAGATCCAGAGTCTGCTACTGAAATGGAGGACAGACTAGAAATGGTGTGAGAATCATGATGAGAATCTTCTGAAGACCGTGAAGGATGTCATTAGAATTGGTGCTATACTCATCGCAATCAAACTGTAATGTAAAGATAGAGCAGACTCCATGATCTTAGCCCAGCAAATGGCAAAGAAAAAAAAAAGAAAGTTAAGTCAGCAATTGCAAGGCCACCCTAGTAATGTGGGACAAAATGAATTGGGCTTGGTAGTGGGTGAAATGAATGCTCATATTGTGATAAACATACCCCACCTCACAAAGTCCAAACCTGGATTTCACTACTGAAAAGAGTTTTTGAAAACAATTTCTTCTCCTTCAATGGCCATATCTGCCAGCAACTCCAAAGGGTGGCTGTGGGAGACAAAATGGCACCAGCATATGCCAACTTAGTCCTAAGCTGGTGGGAGATGGACATCCTTGCCAACCTGGCTGGATTTGAGTCAACCAGTCTATATATACGCTATATAGATGATATATTTTTCCTCTGGGAAGGACCCCTAGAGGAACATGACCCCTTTCTAGACAGTCAACCACACCACTGACTTCTTAGACTTCACCTCTCAGGCAAAGGGAATGAAGTCCATTTTCTGGATGTCACACTGTCCATAGACCCAGTCTCCAGAAAATGTTCCTCCAACATACACAGGAAACAGACGTTCTGCAACAACTACTTCAACTTCACCAGCCAACACCCCTTCTTCATGAAGAAAAATATAGTAAAGGGGCAATTTGTGTCGTTAAGCCACATGGTCAGCGAAGAGAAAACATTCATACAAGAATGCCACTTCCTAGCCAAGCTCTTCACTGACCAGCACTACCCCGTCATACTGATAAGTAGTATCCAGATGGAGATATCAGATAACAGGCTCCTCAGATACCCTCTCGTATTAGGATATGGGTTCCACAGCATTAAGAGACGCACAGCCTCCAAAGACCGCACCAGATTCCCCATGCCAATCTTCCTAGACTCAGAATCCATCAGAACTGTACTAACAAAAAAACAGGAGATCATTAAAAGCAGCCACAAACTGCAAAAAGCATTGGGACCTTCCCCAGCCTTCAGCTCCAAGAAAACGCCATCTCTAAAGGCAATGTTCGACACAGCCCCCCCAACCACCAACCCAACCCTCAGAGGTAACCAGTCATGTACAGTTGCAACAGATGCATTTGTTGCCAGTACATAGCCAAAGGGAAACACTTCACCCTTAAATCCCCTAGGCACAATTTCAACTTCCAGCAAGCATTCAACTGTAACACTACAGACAATAGTGTACCTAGCAGACTTGAGCAATGTGGAGCCTACTATGTAGGGAAAGCAGCAAGGAAATTAAGTGACCGCATCAAGAAATACTACCAAGCTATTAGAAACCAAGACACCAAAAACACTCTAGCAAAACACAAGCTTACTAGCGCACTTGGCACTAAATTCCACTTCATAATACTGGACAAGGTCACCCTGCTGTACGGTGATACCAACCCCCAGCTGGAAGTCAGAGAACTTAAGTGGCAGGTGAAACTCCAGGCTGACACGCCCCCAGGCTTGAATGGGGACCTAAGTGTGAAACATTTACTAAAATGGATCAGATAAGGAGGACCTAGTCCCCCTCCCCCTTAATAGCCAGAGAAAAGTTTAAATGCACGGACCTGCATGTTAAAAACTATTTCTGAAGTTCATCCTTGTAACATTACTTAACGAATGAAAGCACTCAAATACCTTGATATTTTCTTGAATAAAGCATTCAAAAGTATGGGTTGTAGATCCATTTTTCCTCCACATCTAGAGGTTTTACTCTCGTGGTATGAAGTGTTTTTGGGTACACATGGTTGCAGCAGCAAAAATAAAGGAGATCAGGCCATTCTAGACTTTCTGGCAAACAGCTTCATGGTAGACAGTGGGTCTGTCTTAGAGCATTGATAAAGCAACATGTTACCATTTATATAGTCATGCCCAGAGTGTTGAAGCTGCACTATCCTGAGCAGCCAAAACCTCGACTAACCTTTATTGAAAAGTGGCAGTAGGTATTTGTGCAAGATTGCTGTAAAGTGGAGACTGGAGTTGTTCCCTTTGTCTAATAGTCTGTAATTGGTAGGGTGTGTAGGGGCATAGCCCTCCCTCCCCACACAGACATTGGGGGTGTGGGGGGGCTTGCCCCCCCCTACAGAAATGTTTTTGATGTTGTGGTCATTTAGTGTAGTAGAGCTTTGATCTTTCAGTCTAGATTATGTGAGAGTCAACATTTTGTTAAGTCAACTTTGTCAAAAAGATCTACGGATATAACATAGTTTGCCAAGAGAGACTTTAAAATCACATCCATGAATGGCCAGTATAAACCCCAGGTGCTTTTAATATCCGCTTCTGTTCTAAAGTTGACTACAAACTCTGTCGGAGCTGGTCTTTCACTTAGTACTCCCCTTTATCTTTGCCTGTACTCTTCTTTCTTGGTAGGGAATGAATCTCACCTGCAGTCCAAACGGCTGCTGATATGACGAGGTTGAGTGCATTAAGGGTTAAATGGCTCTTGATTTTGCAGAGACATTGATGGTGGACAAGAATCTGGAGAAGAGGAAAAGAAGCCAACATCCCAAGAAAGTGATTCAGTCCTGTGATGGCATGAAGTTCCAGAGACAATTAGTAGAATTAATGCTTGCTATGTACAAGGACCCAGTTGCACAACTATGAGTAGTGATTGGAATCTGACTTCCCAGTGGGAGTGCATGTGCATCAGGGTTCAGCTCAGAGCCCATTCCTGTACATACTGGTGGAGGGCTGCATCAGCAAATAGGTCACAGGGAGCAGATTAAAAAAATGCAGCTTTATAATGACACTACAAACAGAGACTGTAAACAGGAACTTCAGCATACGATGGAGTCTGGCAT
>NC_056726.1:545371032-545391032 GCF_019279795.1 Protopterus annectens
ACTACCAACAGAAGAGCTCATATTATTAATATTAGGACAACTAACGTGGCTACACAGGCGGGCGGCCACGGTGGTGCAGTGGTTAGCATTGCCGCCTCACAGCAAGAGGTTCTCCGGTTCGATCCTCGGCTGGGGTGCCTTCTGTGCGGAGTCTGCATGTCCTCCCTGTGGTCGCGTGGGTTTTCTCCGGGTGCTCCGGTTTCCTCCCACATCCCAAAGACATGCTGCAGGTGGATTGGACACTCTAAATTGGCCCTAGGTGTGCATGTGTGTGTGCCTTCTGTGGAAGGTTGGGCCGGCTGGCAACTCGACACTGTAAAACTTCACTGCCAATTAATGTGCGGACATGGTGATCCGCTGTGGCGACCCCTAACCGGGAAAAAGCCGAAAGAAGAAGAAGAAGAAGAAGAACGTGGTTACACAGGCAACAAATCAATAACATAAGTTAACATTCACTGCAGATGAGGAGATATTTAACACAGGATGGTTAAAACTGTGGATGAGTGCTATACTGCTTGGTAGATTGCACCCCTGATGTTCTTCGTCTTCCCTTGCTGCAGTCCTGACTATTGGGTATAGTCCGCGTCCCAGTCGGCCCGAATACCAGAGTATAAGGCTGACGTCGGTCATGGCGCCTTAGACTGACGTCAGTACGTCAGGGTACTAATGCGCATGACCGACGTCATTTCCCCAGTCTTTTTTGCCGCATGGTCCGATGCAGAAGCAATTTTGCGAGTGCAGGTTGGCGTTCTGAGATTTTCCGAAACCGGAGTTTCAGACCGAAACAGAGTTGGCTAAGTAACCCGTTAGAACATTTTGTTTTTCTTGCCTCAGTATTTAACCGGATGTCAGAAAAAGTGAATAACTGTATTTCTTGTGGGAAGCAGATACCGCATAGGGATTATCATACATTGTGTATACCTTGTTTAGGGCCTGAGCACGACGTTGTTGGTTGCCGCTCTTGTGCTAGATTTAACAAGCGCACTATTAAGAGGAGGCTTGATTGTGCTAGGTTAGTGTTTGGGAAGCGTTGCAATTATAATATGCCGCCGGATGCTCCGCCCGCTTCATCCAAGAAGCGCAAGGACAAAACAGTGAAGCCTAGGGGTGAGGAACCGGCAGTCCCGGACGTTGGTTCTTTAGAAGGCTCAGGGGAGCCAGAGGTTTTGCCGGGAGTCTCTATGGAGTCTCAGGCAGATACTTTACTGTTACAGGATGTGCCCTCTCAGGAGGTAGGCCAGGCTGAGGGGGCTTCTCAGGTAACTGTTCTTCCCTCTCTTCCCAAGGTAGTTAGGGCCTCTCCTTCTGTTGCCAAAGCTTCTTTTAGAGGTAGGCCAAGTTCAGCTTCTGTGGGGGCTTCTCCTAGCATTTCGGGCTCTGTGCCTAAGAAACATATGCTTAAAATGGCAGAAGATTTGATTACTCTGATTAGAGGTTCTATGCCCCCGCCTGATAAGAGGCCTAGGGTGGAACAGGAGTTTGATAGTTTTGAACAGTGTTCACAGGCTTCAGAGTCTTCTGTGGAAGACTTGCAAGAGTTTCCTGCTTATTCTGATTCTGATGTGGATGATTCCACTCCTACAGCTTCTCCTCCTGAGGATTTTTCATTTTCAGAGACTCTTCACTCCATGAGGGAGCACTTTAAATGGGAAGGCCAGGATTACTCTGATTCCAGGAAAAGGCTTAGGGAATTCTTGTTTTTACCCCAGCATAGGCCCTTAGCTATTCCTCCTGTGTTGAATGTGGTGGAGGATGTTTTTGCAGAGGCTTCCCTGAACCCTGACTCCTTGCCTCCTGCTCCTGTTAAGCCTGATAGGTATTATAGGGTGCCCGAAGCTCATAAGTATTTGTTTAAGAGTCCCAGGGCGGACCCAGAAACTGTTTCTCAGGGGCCTAAAGGTGTTAAAGCTTCTGTGGTTAAAAATCCTGTACCCTCCGATAAAAAGGCAAGGGCTTTGGATAGGTGGGGTAAGAAAGTATATACTTCTTCCACTCTAGCCATGAGGGCGTTGAATTGTCAGTTTCATATGCTGAAATATCAGAATTATCTCCTTTCACAATTGAAATCTAAGGTGGATGCTTTGGCGGAAGGTATTGAGTGTAAAGAATTGCTGGATTTGGTTCATGTGTCTGAACAAGTGGGTAAGCATTCTTTGCAGTGTGGTTTTGATGCTGTTCAGGCCTCCTCGAGGGTGGCTGCTACTAGTTCTGTTCTTCGCAGACATGCCTGGTTGAAGGATCAGAATTTAGCTGAGCATGTTAAGACCAGGATTTTGGATGCTCCTTTACAGTCTGATGTGTTGTTTGGACCGCCTGTGGAAGCAGTTTTAAAGAAAATGGAGGACAAAGCTAAGTCTATGCAGACTGTTAAAGATTTTTGCAGGTGCAGCCTCCAAGTTTAGTAGAAATTGGCCTGCTAAGGGGTGGACATATCCTGCTTATGGTTCCCAGTCTAGGGGTAGGTCTAGACGTGGTAGGGGCAGGGCTCAAGGTTCGTTTCGGCCTAGATCAGACAGTTCACCTGCTCAGACTTCTGGTGAGGGCAGGGGTCAGTCCTTTCGTAAGCAGAACCAATGACCTGCCTTTTCAGCTGCCAGTGGACTCTCGTCTGGCAGCTCCTTTGGGAGGAAGATTGTCTCTTTTCAAAGAAAATTGGGATTTAATCACTCAAGACAGATGGGTGCTGGATATCATTCATCACGGTTACAGATTTTATTTCCGCACAATGCCCCCTTTCAAAGGCATGCCAGATGTTCCTCCTCCACAAAGAATAGAGGCTCACAAGCAAGTTTCTCAGTTACTCCAGATAGGGGCCATTCAGCCAGTCCCTGTATCAGAAAGGGGCCTAGGATTTTATTCTCGCCTGTTCCTAGTACCAAAGAAGGGGAACACGTGGAGACCAATTTTGGATTTATCTATCCTCAACACTTATCTGGACATTCCCAAGTTCAAGATGTTGACGTTACAGCAACTGTTACCTCTGCTGGGCAAGGATCACTGGATGGTAACTTTGGATCTCAAGGAAGCCTACCTTCATGTGCCTATAAGGCTAAGTTGCAGAAAGTATCTGCGATTTCAAACTGGAGATTTTCATTATCAGTTCTCTGCATTGCCCTTTGGCTTATCTACTGCGCCCAGAGTATTCACAAAGGTTCTGGCTCCAGTGATAGCTTACTTCAGGCTTCAAGGCATTCAAATCTATCCTTACTTGGACGACTGCCTGATTCTGGCTCAAGAAAAGGAAGACCTTCTACAGCATCTGGAATATGTCATAGCAGTGCTAAGATGCCTAGGGTATTCTGTGAACGAAATAAAGTCCAGTCTAGTACCCTCTCAAGACATGTGCTTTCTGGGTGTGAGACTGAATACAGCAGCCCAGATGGCCTTTTTAACCCCGGACAAACAAAAGAGTCTGTCACTTTACTTCCATCAACTATCTCATCAGTCCGTGCTGACTGCAAGGACAGTCCTTCAAGCATTAGGGTTCATGGCATCTTGTATTCTGGTGCTTCCCAATGCCAAACTGCATATGAGGAAGCTGCAATGGTATCTCAAAATGTATGGACACAGCACTGCCAAGATTTCGACACTGTCATTCATATAATACCTTGCCTTCAAAAGGAATTCTTGTGGTGGGCTCAGGAATGTCACCTAAACAAGGGACTCTCTGTGACCCGGCCAGAGGCGAGTCAGATTTTAACGACAGATGCCTCGGACACTGCTTGGGGAGCTCATCTAAATGGAAAGTGGATACAAGACAAGTGGCCTGCCAGACTACAGCATCTACATATCAACATGAAGGAGATGTTAGCAGTCCAGTTTGCATTGATGGCGTTCAAGGAGTTATTTCTTCCAGGGCAGGTGTTGATTCTAACAGACAACACAACTGTCATGTGGTACATCAACAAGCAAGGGGGAACACATTCTTATCCTCTATGCAGGCAAGCAATGATTTTATGGGAGACTGCGTTAAGCCTGCAACTGACTCTTCAGGCAAGGTTTCTGCCAGGAGCACAGAACTCCCTAGCAGATGTATTAAGCAGACAAATCATGGATCCCCACGAGTGGAAACTGGATCTTCATGTATTTCAGAACTTGACAGTGTCATGGGGAACTCCAGACATAGATCTGTTCGCTTCTCCACTAAACCACCAGCTGCCAAAGTATTGCACAAAGGGGTTTCATCACACAGCTTGGAAAGTGGATGCTCTGTCTTTCAGTTGGAAAAACCTTCATGTCTATGCCTTTCCACCTCTGCCTCTTCTTCCAAAGGTATTATTAAAGGTCAGACAAGACAGGCCAAGGATGATTTTGATAGCTCCAGATTGGCCTCGGCAACACTGGTACCCACTTCTAAGGAGTCTTGTAAAGCAGCCTCCATGGCCTTTACCTCTGATTCCTCATCTGTTATCTCAGAAGGACGGTCATCTGCTCAATGTCAAGCTTCAATCTCTTCATCTCACAGCTTGGCATATTCTGTGTTGAAGCACAGCAGGTCTCAGCTTCCTCAACAAGTTCTAAATGTGATTATGGAAGCTAGAAGGCCTAGTACTAGGAGAGTGTACGCAGAAAAATGGAAGAGATTTTTATTTTGGAGTACAGCAAAGAATTTGGAGATTTCAGAGCCTAATTTGAGTGTGGCTCTTCAATATCTTACTGAATTATTGGACAAAGGTTTGTCCTTCTCTTCCATAAAGATTCATGCTGCAGCAATTTCAGCTCACTATGATTGTGACCCACCTTTGTTTTCGCATCCTTTGTTCAAGCAGTTTCTTAGAGGGGCAAAGAATATCAGACCCCCACGTAGAGCTCCTACTCCTGCTTGGGATCTCAATTTTGTGTTGGAAAAACTTACTCTACAACCTTTTGAGCCTGCAGCTACTGCTGAATTGAAATATTTGTCATGGAAGACTGCTTTTCTGTTGGCTATTACTTCTGCAAGAAGGGTGTCTGAGTTGCAGGCCCTTATGGCAGTAGAGCCCTTTTTGGTTTTCCATAAGGACAGGGTTTCGTTACGTACTAATCCTTCCTTTATGCCTAAGGTGGTTTCTAGTGTGGCTTTAAACCAAACTATTCATTTGCCTACATTTTTTGCAGATCCTCAAAATAAAGGGGAAAAGATTTTGCACACTTTAGATGTACACAGGCAATTGCGTTATTATTTGAGCAGGACTAAAGATTTTAGGCAGTCTCAGCAGTTACTTGTTTCTTTTGCTTTGAGTTCGCAGGGCAAGCCTGTGTCAAAACAAACTATTTCTAGGTGGATTGGCTTTTGCATTGCATTTTGTTATTCCCATCATGGCAAAGAGGTTCCAGCTGGGATTAGGCCTCATTCCACTAGGGCTACTGCCACTTCAACAGCATTTCTAAGGGGGGTGGCAACTAAGGATATTCTGGAAGCAGCTACTTGGAGTTCAGTGCATACTTTCTCTAGGCATTATCACCTGCCTATATACTCTAAGACTAGGGCTGGTTTTGCCACAGCTGTTTTACAAGGCATGTTGTCAGCTCCTGCTACTTTATAATTTGCCAGCCTCCCTTACCTCTGCTTTGGGATTCTACCCAATAGTCAGGACTGCAGCAAGGGAAGACGAAGAACATAGTACAGTTTTGTACCTACCATAAATGTAGATGTTCGAGATTCCCTTGCTGCAGTCCAATTTACCCTCCCTCCTTCCCCTCTGTGTTTCAGGGTGGTTGTGTAGGTGAGTTTACATGCTTATATTTTTTATATATATATTGCTGTATATATTGTACATGTTTTTGGTGCAGGTTGTTTTGGAACTTGTCTTTTGGGTCTTCTGACATCTGGGGCAAGAAAAGACTGAGGAAATGACGCCGGTCATGCGCATTAGTACCCTGACGTACTGACGTCAGTCTAAGGCGCCATGACCGACGTCAGCCTTATACTCTGGTATTCGGGCCGACTGGGACGCGGACTATACCCAATAGTCAGGACTGCAGCAAGGGAATCCTCGAACATCTACATTTATGGTAGGTACAAAACTGTACTTTTGTGGATGGTGGTTGTCCTCTTGAAGCTTTGAAGATGTGGTTTGAACTAATTTCTCTGATTTGTAAGGACAGGGAATTCTACAAAGTGGGTACATCAGATGCGAGGCTATAATTCTCCATTTTGCAGATAGTAGTGGGAGAGGAAAATTAAATAAGTTAGAGCTCGTTGGGGGGGGGGGGGGCAAGCAAAATGAATTTGGAGGAAGTATCTACTTGTCTAGGACGAGGACAGGATGGGCACAGGTCAGCCTGTCAGGGTCAAGGTTAAGCAACAGAGATGCAGTTGCCTGTTTTATATTGGCAATCACTGTGAGCGTTTAACATTGGGTAGCAAAAAAACATAGTAGTTGACTGAGATATTATTTTTTTAATCTTTTGCATCAACTCCAACCGGATGTCAAGAACAGTTTAGTGCAATGAATAAATATAGGACCAGATTAACTTCACATTACAAAACAGTCCAGTCATTCAGAATGACATGATTCACTTTAACTCATTTGGAAATTACTAGATTGGCCAAACATCTTGTCACAAATTGCATCATACTGCTCTCTGTTAAAGATTGAGCAGTAGCAAACATGATTTCATTAATGCTGAAGAGGTTTTTATTTCATAATTGGCCTTCTACTATGCCCTTATTGCAACATTTATCTTAATCAAAACAAAAAAAAATTCTATTAGTGTTTTACCCCACCCCTTTAGAAGTTTCTACTGCCAAAACATGAAAGACAAATTTCTTAATCCTCAACAGTTTATCTGTGCTTATAAAGGTTATTTTCAAAACACAACTTCTTAATTACGTCTAAGTGTTAATAAATTTCGTCATGCAGCCTTTTTTGTATCTTTCCAGCATAAAAATTGTTGCATGTCTTGCATGATGAGTGCAATCTGAGCATTGCAATCAGCAAGAAAAATAATGCGTTTCTTTTGAGTGACAGGGGTGCATAGTATATTATGCAGATGAGGTGGAACAAAGTTCACAAATGAATGAATATGATGAATTAGCTAGTAGTAGCCCCTTAACAACGGACTACTGTGTACACGACTCCAATGTCGAATATACTGTAAGCAAAGAGAACAATTTTATTATTTATAATTTCACTGAGATAGAAATGAAACAAGGATTTTTTTAATTTGTTTACTAGAGGGTTACATTTTGTTCCTTTGCATTCTTTTAATTTAGCGAATGCTTTGGTAGATCTCAAACTGTTTGTCAGGCAACTTAACCTGACACTTTATTTCAAGGGGCAACACTTTAATAAGAGTCCATTTTCTAGAACTAGCACCTTTAATCCCCCCACACACCCTTCACTGAAAGTGTTTGAAGAACTGGTCGAAAAAGACATAAGAAAGGCCAATACCATGAAGTTAGACACCTTACCTCAGAACATTAGCCTTGAAGAAACCGACTTAATACACTTCCTTAGAAATGAGGGCTGCAGGGTTATGAAGCCTGATAAAGGGGGAGGGGTAGTTTTAATGTACACTACAGAATATAAAGCTCCTATACATTGCATGTTGCAAGATTCCGACCAATACGAACTGGTTTCTAAGAATGAGATGCATTTAGCTTATTCAAAGATTAATTTCTTACTCATGGACCACTTATTACAAGGGGCCATTAACAAGAAGTTATATAATTACCTCCACGTAGCCAAGCCTAAGATTCCAGTAATTTTTGGCATCCCCAAAACGCACAAAGGCCTAGACCCACTGAAATTTAGGCCTATTGTTTCTGGGGCAGGGGGCATTACAGAACCCTTAGGTAAATTCATTGATCGAGCGCTAAAAAATTTTGTTACATCTTTGAAATATGTTTGTAAAGATTCATGGGACTTTCTAAAATATATTAAACCTCAGTTATTTAATTTAGAACTTTTAATGATTACTATAGACATAGTGGAGTTATTTCCCAGTATTCCTCACTCCACAGGTCTAGATTGGTTTAATGAGATATTAGTTAATGAGGCTGGTCTTAGTGCTAATGTCACCAATCTAATTGTAGAATTTATGGAGATAGTTTTAGAAAATAATTTCATTTATTTCAATGGAGACATTTATAAACAAAAGAAAGGGGTAGCGATGGGTGCCCCTTGTGCTTCCCTTTATGCTAATATAGTGCTCCACAAATGGGAACTAACTTTCATTTTTTCAGCTAGATGGGTTGATTACATAAAGCACTATACCAGGCATTTGGACGATTTCTTTAATTACATGCATTCAACTTCTTTTTTGGTTTTTACATATACAGTTAGCAGAGATGAGTTGAATTATCTGGACGTTACTCTTCTGAAGAATATTCCAAACCATGAGTTTGCCTCCAAATTGTACAGAAAACCCACTTTTTCTAACTCGTACTTACATTTTGATAGTGGCCACCCTTTCTATCAGAAGAAAGGCATTGTTAAAGGACAACTTATCCGGGCCTCAAGAATGTCTAGTACGACTGAGTACTATTTAGATGAAGTACATTTTCTAAAGGGTTTGTTTCTTGAAAGAGGTTACCCTGCTTTATTGGTTGACACATTAGTTAAAGAAGTCACCAATAACGGAGAGAGTAAATATCCTCCTCTTTTAGGAACAAATGACACTCACACTGCTAGCAGCAACATTGACCAGCAGATTGAATATCAGAATAATTATATTTACACTTTTTCTAACAATTCTAATCAAATTGAAGATGTGATTTTAAAGTATTGGCCAGTCCTCGCGCTACATGATGAATTAAAAAACATAGTCCCTGAACACCCCTCATTTTGTTAGACGAAGAGATACAAACATGAAAGAATTATTTGAAAAGAAACAACCATCTAGAACACTCAAGACTAACTGCAGAAAAGGTACATTTAAATGTGGGATGTGTAAACAATGTACCTTTATTATTAATAGTCATTCACTTTTCATTCCATCGAGGAAGTTCCTCTTTCAAGCTAACTGTTATTCCAATTGTGGAACGAAGAGTATAGTTATCTAGGTTTCTGTACAAAATGTCACAGTTTTTATATAGGAAAAACAGAAAGAACCTTGAGAAGGAGGATCTACGAACACTTATATGACGTCTCCAAAAAGAAAGTATCTAATGCTTTTTACAAGCATTCTACCTTGTGTCAGAATATGGAACTTAAATTTATTGTTTTAGAACAGGTTATGGCAGACACAGGGGAGGGGACTGGGAGACCAGGCTAGAATACAAAGAACTTCTTTGGCAGCTTAAATTAGATGCTGCCAGATTTCCTGGTCTCAATGATAGTATTAACTTGAGTAGTGTTCTAAAGTTCAGAATGGCCCGTTTATAATTAGGTACGAATACACACATCTTTTTATATATTTCCCACATTTTTTCCATTTTTTATTTAACCTTTCTGCGTTTTAAAAATGTTTTTTAATAATGTTTTCAACAAAGCTTTTTTAAAAAAACTTCTTGGTTCAAAAACTTTTTATTCATAGACTTAATGTAACTTTATAAGTATTTACTCAACTTTTTCATACCCTAAATTGTTAAAGAAATTATTTTTACACTTTTTATATTAATATCTATTTGAATGATCAAGTATATAAACATCTTTATTACACAATGTTAAACTATAAAACATTGGTGTAGCGAGGGAATGACGAGTATTCTGGTGTAAGTCACATTTTTAGCATTTTTGTAGGCATGTCACAAATGATATAATATATTGAGTAACTCAAGTTGAAGCTAGATTTTGGAAAGTGACAGTTTTTTGTTACAGTTTTTGTTTTAGTTTTAGTTTTTTATTTAAATAGGTCATAGATTGATTAATTGATTTAATATAATTCAATCAACAAGTCACATGACTTACTATTTCCTCTATTTAAGGAGAATAATGTTAGTAGTTTTTATCTTGATAAAGCTCGGTAATGACCGAGCGAAAGCGCTTGACACATTGGACATTTTGGAATATTTTTTGTGGTCTATTAAAGTTTTCTACAAGCATTTTGTGGTTCCTGCCTTCCTTCGTTGTGAGCACTTTGAAGTTCCTAGCTTTCGTGTTCTCTTTTTTTGGTGTTCTGTGCATAGTATATTACTTTTTTACTGCAAAAGACAGATGTAACATCCCCATACTAAGAAGTGCCCTTTTTGAAAAAGCACATTTTTTGTAGCTGAGCTAGATTTTTCAAAGATGTCTTTTCTAATTTTGCCTGTCTTTCCAGCAAAACCAGGTTTAGTGCTTATTCATAGGTTTATAAGTATTTATTAGGCTAATGACCACAAGGGGCTTTTTAAGCCTAGCCATGCATCCTAAATCTCTGACAAGTTCTGGTGCCCTTGATAAGTGTAAGTAGGGACTTGGGAGATGAAACATTTACAAGTAGGGGCCTGGGAGGTGAACCCTTTGCTGGGTAACATCAACTTTTCCATTCATTTTTCATTGATCTTTTTATACCATTAAAATCACAGCTCTTCCCATTACAAAAGGCTTGCACATATCATTTTGCTCATTAAGAAATTGTTTGGAAAATGCCTATCTTAAACAGTATTTTTTTTACTCATTTTGCAGTGAGAAATGCTGTCAGGCTGATTAAGTTCTGATGGATAGACACACGTACTAGACATTTATTCAACAAATGGAGTTATAAGGATTGCTTTTTTTGGTATTTCCATTAGATCAAGATTTCATGCTGTTATTTGTTAATGTTGGTCGCATCACTGCATTCATCTCAAAGAACAGTAGAGTTCATTGGTTAAAAAGCAATCTTAGTTAATGAGAATTAGAAGCTTATCAAGTCAATCCAGGGTGGGCACAGGTGACTTTGAGACGTTTCATTTTCTGTGTTGTCATTGCGGTTGAATTTTAGTGGCAAATACACTGATGTTCTTTGACAGTCATTTAAACCTTTGGAAATGAACTAAGGAAGCTGGCGGAGCAAACCACTGAAAAAAATGACAGTTCAGTATGATTCATCTTTTAGTGTACTTTCTTCAATAAAAGAACGCCTGCATGAGCATGCTGGGTAGCTTTGTGTTAGTGTACCTGCTGTGCTTTTCTGGAGCCCAGCTGTGTGTGCTCAAAACGTCACTGCAGTATAATGGCTAAACTTTAAACATCACTTAAAAATGTACTGATTAGAATAAAAAAAAATGGAACACAAAGCCTGTGTTTCCTAATGTGTATCTATTTCTATATACAGACACTCTCATTGTTTTCCCTCACTGACCATAGAGGAGATATGGAAAAGTTTACAAGCTCTTATTCTCCATGCTAGCCTGTCCCAAGACATGGGCTTGCACACACACAGTTTTTACTGTAATCAGCTTAGAGTACAGAGTAGTATCTTAGTTGACTTTTATTTAGGAACTAAGGCCTATAAATTGTTGTGGTAGATTGTGTACCTCTCAAATTCTTTGCTCCAGAATTCAGGACAAAGCCAAAAGATAATGAAGGATAAAAGACCAGCATCAGGGCCAACTTTAAAATATTGCTCTTATAAATTTATAAAGTTGCTAGAATAACATGTTTTGCGTTCACGT
The DNA here is from genome assembly GCF_019279795.1 of Protopterus annectens. NCBI lineage: Eukaryota > Metazoa > Chordata > Ceratodontiformes > Protopteridae > Protopterus > Protopterus annectens. The sequence goes on from NC_056726.1 coordinate 545,382,539, forward strand.
GCACTTTGTGAAGGATATATGAAGTCTGGAACTCAAATGTCTGTCATTAGTTAGTGACTGTCATCCTTGATGCTTTGCCAGAAACACAGATTTTAAAGGGACAGACCAAAAATGTGAGACAAAAATGTGGGCATTCTACAAAATTCTGGAAAGTTGATACAGTGGATAGAATATTGTCCTGCTCAGTTGTTCTTCTTTCAGCTTTCCCTGTTAGGGGTCGCCACAGCGCAGCTCCAATCCGCCAATGATTGGCAGTCGAATTTTATGGTGCCAAGGTGCCAGCTCGACTCCCAACCTTCAACGAAGGCACGCCCATTTACGCATGTCATTCAAACGCCATTCGGCTGCGGGGAGGACATGCAGACTCCACACAGAAGACGCTCTATCCGAGAATTGAACGGGAGAACCTCTTGCTGTGAGGCAACAACGCTACCACTGCACCACCGCGGCTTCCACTGTTATTTCTTAATGACTGCCTTGATTTTTGGAGAATGTAGCCAAGTATATATGTATATGTCTTTCAGCTGACTGTATTATTTAGAGGCTATTGCCTAGAAATTACTCTAGTGACTGCATTACTTTCCTGTTCAGTGTTACGTTTTTTACAAGCTGTAGCCACTATGGTCAGTACCAGTGACTACTCTGTAATGTGTGCAAGTATTCTAAGTTGTACTAATTGCATGAATAAAAACAAACTGGAGCACCGGATAAAGGATATGGCTCACAGCTCAAATGCAAATATCCAGAAAGAGAAATGCTGAGCCAAACCACCATGGCTGTAGCAAAATACGACTTTATTCACAACAATAAATACAAGGAGGCAAGCGCTTTCACGATCACCCTGACCACTTCATCAGACTGCTGATACTAACCATCTCATCTTATTTAAAACTCTCCCTCATCCAATGAATTACTCATTCTAATTAAAACAAAATTAATCAATTAAGAATATCTACCATAGTTAATCATTTTGAAAAGATTCTTTGTGTATACATACACGTGCTCACACAAGCCCTCTATATAAAAAAACTAAAACACATTACATTTCCCATTAATGAAAATATATAATAAAATGTTATATATATCTTATTTAAAATGTGTATAAAAAATGCAGTCCATGATATCTCTTGTTCACTTGAATGTCTGAGTGCCCTTGCTTTAAGGAAGGGTTTAAGTGAAACAGCTTCATTGATCCCCGGTGGTTTGTCAGCATTCAACTTTAAAATCCACCTTTGCTCGGCTGCTTCAGTCCTGTTTCCCAGGTCCCTTCCTATAACCCCTTCTTCGAGGATTTCTAGTACAAGGAATTTAAATATATGTTCTGCCTCTTCTACCTCTACATGCTTAGCCAGGACACTAGTCTCTTTTTTTATTCCCCTGTAGTATACGATCTTTTAACATTCTGTTAGTCTTCCTATATAGAAAACTTTGCAAATTTGACAGAAACTAAAATAAACTTCATTTTAGTTCTACAATCTGCATAACATTTTGCTTGAATTTCAAAATGAAGCTGTGGATCTGTAAATGTTGTGCAAGAATATATAAATTTGCAAGCTTGCATTTCCTGCACATATAAGTGCATAGTCTTTGTGAAATGCCACTTGTTCTAGGCTCTTGCATTTTATAACATAGTTGACGTTTAAGTGATTTCTTGTTCTTAAACGAACAACAAGGTGCATCATCTAACACTCCTTTTAATTATTCCACTGCTGAACAGCTACAGTGACTACCCTACACAGAGGAGGCTCCACTGTAGACCTGGGTAATAGCCTGAATGCAAAGTAGTGCAGTATAGTAGCTTCCAGCAAAATAAAAAAAAAGTGTTCCCTTCTCGTACGTTATAAATAGTAGTCCTCTTTAGACAGACAAAGTCATAAGAGACCAGGGTACTTGTGTAGATATATTTCTCTCATTCGGTCATCCTGTTATCAGCTTAGTCAGGAAACCATTTGTGTATCCCAGTAAATGTCAAAGGGAAGTATCATCAAGGTCCAAGGAAGTCATCATACCATGGTACTCTGCCCTAATAAGACCCATTATTGAATACAGTGCCCGCTTTGGTACATACTCTTCAAAGCATATTGCTCAGCTGGAAAAGCCACACATTTTTCTAACCAACAAAATGAAAAGCCTTAAATCCTTCAACTATTCTGATAGGTTAGTGCAGCTGTGATTTTATTTGTCTGTTACTGACTGCTCAGAAGTGGTCTATGTCTCATCTTTCAAGTCTTTAATGACCTACTCCTATTTGACCTCCCATTTCATCAAGGAGACAGTGGCTGTATAAATTCCTGCACAAAGGGCCTAAATCTAAACCAACAAATATGCTAACCTAAGTACGAAGTCTAATAGAGGTGTTTGTATATATGTTATTTTATTAAACTTAGTACTTGGATTTGGATCTACTGGCATTTTGTTGTTTTTTTCTGTTTTACCTTCAGTTGTGGTTAGTTGAAATATGCAAGCCTCACTAGAGGGTTGGGTTCCTAACTCTTGTGCCCCTCAGATAACGGAGTAAGGTACCACCGGAGGCCAAACAAAATACTACTTTGGCTGCCTTTAAGATTAGTTTTGATAATTGGATGGGTAGGCACAAATTTTCCCAGGGTTATCATATATTGTTTTACTCATTAAGTGAAGTGAGTAGTATTAAGAGTTCAAAACTGGATCAAAATGTCAGTGTCTCTGCTTAATGGTACAGATGGATAGGCACCCTATGGGTCCCCTTCATTGTTTGCTTTGTATTGTTGTGGTGTTCCTGTTTCTGGTTCCTCATTTTGTGGAAATGCATGTATGGTCAGCTGCACAACAGATTACCAATAGCATCCTAATGCATCCAGCAGATCAAAAACCAATGTTTACCAATATAAACAATTCTTTCTAAGAGTAAAAGCATGTGTTGTGTGTGTGGAGGTAGTCTTTATTCCTGCATCCCTCTAAATGATGTTATTAACAATAAAGGGACGTCAGTTCTGAGCCTTATAATTTTCAGAGATGTAACCTTGTTTCACTGAAGTGTTATTTTCAGTCGTAGGTTCATAAGTATGTACTAAACAGTTGCTCTAGAAGACCGTAAACATCATAGCCTTTGCAGTTTGCCTACTACCCCTCTCCCATAAGGGACTGTCATACCAGACCCAGAGTGAATTCACATTTGCCTATTTTTTATTTTACTTATTTATTGACCGAGTAAGCTCATGGACACGTGTCCTTTTTCAGGGATTGCTGTAGAGCACTGTCTGGTTATGACTTTCTCATTCTTTCATAGTAGGCAAATGAGAGTGGAGGGAGTCAAACCCTGTAGCCTCAACACAGGAAGCAGCTCATTTAACAGTGCTAGTGCTTTTATAGATTTGTTTGATTAAGGTGTGTTTTTTTTTTTTTTTTACACTTATAGCACTGAGCAGTGCCACATTAAATAGGCCTGATTTGAAGTGGTTAGGTTAGTAGGTATAGCTATCTGATTAAACCTAAAAAAAACCACTCTGGGTTGGAAAATGTTTTTGCAATATGGAGAAAGCCCTAGCTCATGTTGTTGGTGCACATATTCATTGACATCTTCTCCAAACACTTGTACAGAGTCCTGAGTTATTTGGACATTTCACTTGTGCCTAAGGTGAATATTTTAGGAGCACACACTGGTTATGAAGTATCTGTGATGTTATCAAATTAAAATACTGAACCTGGCTTGAGTGTAGGGCACTACAGGACATGAGAGCATTAATGAAGTCTGTGATAACACCCGGTTTCACACAACCGCGTGCTTCTTCTGTAATGGCAATGAAATGAGTCATTTGGACTTGACCAGTGGTGTTAATTCACGCACAGGAGACCACTGAAACTTTGATATACAATGAGCATTACACAGCTCCAGTGCTTTGAACAGGCCAGTTTTATTGACTGACATTTCAGGAATAACTTTAATTTTCAAGACTGACATATACTCAGGATGTACTGTTAGAGTGCCTTGTATAATGGTGCTGTTTTAGTCATGTGGTATGGGTTCACAGTTTGGCTTTAAATAAGTGCCTCTTACTGGAGTTTGAATAAAACTCGTACCCCTTGATGGTTCTACACTGTTTTATTTTGATATCAAATATGTTATACAGTTGGATATTTATAAAAACCGATAAAGCTCTGTAGAGATTTTGTAATTTATATTGTAGTAAGATTAGTTTCAATAAAACTCACCTTTTCTTTCAGTTTAAAATCTAGGAAAAGATTTACAGCAGTGTTCTCTGCAGTAAAGATTTGTGATTCTGTGCCTACAAATTTAAGAGCTAAATATTTTAAATTTGTAAATAAACTATGCTATAGGCAACTAAAGTCAAGATTTGCATCAAATTAATAAGTTTTAGTCAATATTCTGGGATGATTAGCAATACTGAACAGCCATCCTCAGTGCCCTTCTCCTTGCCAAGATACAAAAATACCTCCTTTAACCACTTTGACCTGTTAGCAGTCTGTCATATCTGGACATGCACTAGTGCTACCTAGATTATGCACAGTCTGCAGTATTTTAGGGAAAGGATTTTGCCATTTCACCTGTATTTAATTTACAGTCACTTCACGAAAGTCCCCTCAAGTACCATCTGACCCCTCCTCAGTCACTTATGCACAACTTCAAGATTTCATTTTCTGTGATTCTCTGTTCAGTGTCTATAAAATTTCCATTACACATCTTCATTATGGAACGTGACTAGGGGTATTGTGGCTACTTAGTAAATATAACTGTGTATCTCTCACTTATATCATGACAACAGAATTGTGTTACAGTTGTTGGTCTGTTGGTAGTCTTAGCATTAAATTTTGTGTATTTGTTTTTTTTTTTTTTTTTTTTTTCAGTCGTAATCAAATCATTTCTGACTTTTGAACGTCCGTGCAGAATAAGACTTGAATGCAAAATATTCTTCTGTATATCTTCAACTCAGTTTTGTACTCAGAATGAAACATTTAAAGTCTAGGTAATTTTATCAATTTATACTGCACATTTGAAAAAAACAATTTCTCTTGTGAATTATGCCGTTTTCTTTTGTGTACAGCATGGCCTTGGTTAAGCAGTTAGTTTCATTGAATGTTTTCTCCATCTGTACAAATATACTAGTCTCCTTCTGTTTTGAATACTTCAGCATTTTTTATACTGGTGTGTCAGTGGCATTTAAGGAGTAATTTTAAACCATGCAAAATGTAGCTTTTGCATCATTACCTAGTGTTTTAATACATAGCTGTAATTTTTAACTATGGAATAATAGACATCACCAAAAATAATCCGAGCTAGTGGTCCCAAGTTATGGGGAATTTAAATGCTTTTCTGCTTTAAAGTTAAAGTAAGATTTGTGGTAATATGCATGTTTGGAAAAGTAATACTTTAAATGGTATGCTTCATCATATGCAGTGGCTTGTTCAGATTGTCACATAATTATAAATTTTATGAAGGATGACAAAGAGAGACCTTTAGAAAAGCCCCTAAAAGTCATGGCGAGTTGAGAGGTGTGGGTAGTGACATACTGCTCCACTTCTTTATAAGCTTCACTTACAAATAGAAACAAGACAATTTTGTCCAAACGATCTAGTTTTCACAGCTTATCTTTATAAGAACCCTGATATGTACACAACCTGCAGCATACATGCTTCTCATAAAATGACTTGTTTAAGCCATCTTTTCTTACATTTTCTCCCCAGTATAGAATGTTCTAGAAAAAAATATCCTTTCCTTGCCTTCAGTGTCTCTGTTGTCCACACATTATTAGTACTTATTTGTATCTGAGTTTATCTCAATGTCATTGAATTGTTTGTAGACATGGCCTGTGAATGAGTCATTATTTGTCAGCTAGATTTTAATAAATTTTAAAACTGCTGGGCAAAGAAAGGCTTTATTTGGCATTAATGCAGCAAGATGCATTGTTGTGGTAATGAAAATGATTTTTTTTGTTTTTCTGTGTGTAGTTTTGCCTTAGTGAAGTTTTGCAACTTCAGAAGCCTGCAGTAATATTCACTCGAAGTAAATGTAATCCTAGTCCTAAACTTAATGCCAGCTGTAGCTAATGCATGTTAAAGCATGTGCAGCAATTATTATTCATTACAATGACAACTAAGAGTTTAAAGCTGACTGCTGTGCTAAAATTAATGGGATGCGTGTTTTGCTTTTGTTAAACTTTGATGTTTTTTTAAAAGAAGTTATAAATCTGGTTCATTTACTTCATTTCATCAAAGGCAACTAATCTCGTAGTTTGATTTGGGTTTTAGTTGTATTTCAGCTGACAGCTGGGCTTTGTCAGGAACTAGGCTAGTGACGAGGCTACTTGTAGAATGAATTAATGTTAGAAGGATGTGTGATTAATATTCCAACTAGATCAGTAAGGCTGAAATACATTTGTGGTTTATTTTGGTAATCAGTTTGTTTTACTTGAGTGTATTTATTCATTCTACAATGAGATAAATTAATGTTAGGTTTAGGGGATTGTGATCTGACCTACCCTTATGCTTGGAAGTTAGAGACCCTGATGACGGGAACATGGTGCACATTGATATATGTACTTGTTTTTGTCACCCCAGATGTGGACTATTCCCACCCCAATCAGATATGCTCACACATTCCGTTTACAACAGAGTTTCACCCATTATCATGGTGAGAGCTGTGTGGAAGTGTCCTCTTTCATACAAGCAAGAGGGTGCTTTATGCTCTCACCAGTATCATAGCAGTGAGTGCATATGTTCTAGCCTAACCCTACCCACTGGGTAGAATGGGGGACAAGGGCATGCATGCATGTTGATGCAGAGGCTGGAAATGCCTTCTCTGTTTGGGTCCATGCTCCAACATACCTACTATGATGGCTCTCACTGCCATGTGGTGTATTTGCATTCCAGCTACGCCTACAAAGGAACCTACACAGAACATTATCAGTTCTACACAAAGATGGACATGCTTATCATCTTTTTTTTCCCAAAACATTCTTTATTGTAGTTTTCAAAAATGTACAAATGCAATAAAACAAAACATTAAAAAAAAGACAAAAACAACATACAATAACCTATATACAATATATACAAAATAAGTCGCTTTCAAGTGCCCAATTTTTGTACTACTAATAACTTATTCTGGAGTGAGAGAAATAAAGAAAAAGGGAACCTTTATGGGGGATATTATTAGTAGGGGGAGAAAGATGAACTAAGACCTTTGCTAAGAATATATTTATCTGAGATCAGCTTACCAACAGAGAGATATAAAAGGGACACTTTTTATGAGTTTAAGTAACACTTCATTATTGACTTTCTGAAAGAAAATAATGAATATTACACTTTTATATTAATATTTTTACCTCTTAAGAATGAAGTCCAACGGGTATTCCCAATACTCTTGGTAATATTTAAGTTTGGTAGTTACATATAGTAGTTTGTGAGCTGTGATGTACTTTATTGCTAAATTCCTAAAACCTTCCCAGAAAGTGTGGATGCAAGGGTCCAGTTCTTGTAATATAGAATTTGATAAGAGCACATATAGTAATGAGGACATACTTAAAGATTCTTGGAAATTTATTTACATTAATGTGCAGTATAGCCATTTCCCATGATAAAGTGCTTTTTCGGTAACCCATTTTTTCTAATCTTGTCTATATGTGTGTCTGTTGTACCATGTTGTATTATATAATTATATACTTTAAGTAGTACTTTAGAAACTGGTTCTGAAAATATATTAACCACAAAGAGAAAACCGCAGATAACTTTACGAATACCACACAAAGCTAGCCAGTATTTCAAAAGTAGTTGTCTTTTATTAAAATATACAATATTTCTCTTATTTCTCTAGCACCTTGGCTGTAAAAAGCCTTTAACAGAGTACCTCTCTTCAAGTAACTCTTGAAATTTTTCATTTGGGGGGGTGCATGTTGTACACCTTTTTATAGATCTCAAAAACATTTAAAATGTCTTGGTTTTCCTGGTTTATGCGTCCTTCATAATGTATTTCTTTGATTCTTGGTGGGCCACTTTTAATCTTTATTAGCCTGGCTAAAAATTTTGAAGGTGTTTGTGCCCATTCTGAATACTGATATAAGGACCTACTTTCTAAAAAAGTTAAGTTTTCTAAATAATGTTTATGTAGCTGTTTTTGTCATTCCATAATTTTACCCTCCAAGTCTCTTGTATAATTGTGTTGTAGTTTCAATTCTGCTGATGCAATCTGTGATTCTAGTGTGGTTTTGGAGCTATTGTAACTTTTTTTAAACCAGGCAGATTTTTGAATTATGACACCTCTAATAACTGCTTTAGCAGCTTCCCATTGCTTATCATAGGGTATTGGAGTGGTTATAAGTTCTTCATATAATTGAGTGAGTATGCAAATTATTTCTTTTGCTACCTCTTGTTTCTGAATAATTTTAGGGTTTAAAGTCCACTTATTAAAGCTATTAATGCTTATTAATCCACTTATTAATGCTTTGCTTGAGGTTTAAGGGATTTATATATAGACTGATTTTTGAATGGTCTGAGATAGTTC
>NC_056726.1:545396032-545621032 GCF_019279795.1 Protopterus annectens
AACTGGATTAGAGTTCCACATCATAATTTGTTAATTGAAAGAGCACATCAAGGGTATGCTCTAAATTTGGCCCCAAGAAAGCAGCCAAGACCTATATTTAGTAAATATGAATCATACTAGCAAAAAGGGTTGACCCTGAAAAAACTGTGGCAGAAGGGAAAACTATTAAAATTGGAGAGAGCAGAGTGTTTGTAGAAAATGATTTTTCACTGTACACCAGGCAGAAGGGAAGCTAATTTATCCAAGCAGTCTGGGAATGTTGAGAGGTAGGTATGATATTCAGTCTGCTATATTCAGTTGTCCAAAAAGGTATGTTTCCTGGAGGATCAAAAACACTATCTAATGTAGAACAGGTTAAGGAAGAAATTGAAAAAGTTTATCCAACAAAAAAGTGAGCTAACACACAGAAAAGGGACACTGCTTGTCATTCTTTTGGCAAAGCTCATAGAGAGACTTTTGCCAGTATCCCAAAGCCAAATGCTTGAGAGGCAGAAGAAGCACAGGAATTGACTAGAAATATCAGGAGTACCTTGGACTTAAACAAAGTCTAGTGTTGGGAGATGAGTAGGAAGAAGACCAGCAGCACTGAAATTAGTGAATAAATGTGAGATTATAAACAGTCAATCACATTTGTGAAACATGGATTTGTAAGAATTAACTGAGAAAAACTGGAATTTTATTGACTTTGTTAAACTTATGGTAGGACTGTAAAGCATATACCCACTTTATCATTAATGTTTAGAAGGATACTGAAGGGGAGAAAAGTAACTGTAAGTAAAATAATATTTATTCTTTTTTTAATACTTTTAATAAATGATCATTAAGACCTAGGCAGACCTATAATATAATAGAAAGCAAACCATATTAACATGTTTCCAGCTACATTCATTATGCATCTCATATGATGTCCTTCCATTCCCTGTTGCAGGATTCCTGCCTTGGGTAGCCAGACGTCTGGCCAGTATACAAAAGCCTACTATTGCTTTAAGGTACACCGAGCATCATATGTATGCTGCTCGCATAGCACAGGGCATAAAACTGATGTCTGGACGTACCATCCCCAGAACATCCTTGCCTACAGTCCCAATGCATCTCTAGATCATCGGTCTGAATGCCTGCATCTTAACAGGTGATTCAGATGCATCTTCTGTTTGCAGGTTTGAATGCCTATGTCTTGCTAGTACCGAGCCATTGCTGATAAGTACCCCATTGGGTTTTTGTTTTTCTTAGCTTTTTTATTGTTTTTGGGGGTTAATATCATCCAGGAAAGGGAAATGCCAGTGCAGGAGACAGATTCCCCATAAAGACCACCACGGTAAGTGTCTTTTCTAGGAGCTTCTCACGACCATATGATCTGTTTTGTTTATCGGGCTTTTGTACCAAAAACCCTGCATAATAGGCTTTCTTCCCTTGCTTTGTATCTTGAGAATCAGCACCTCAAGATTCTCGCCAAGGATACAATGCAGGGAACTTCCCATCTCGAGGGTCAGCTGTTGGGGAAGAAGGTTAAACTTTGGATGGAATCTTCCACTATTCAGCTTCTGCTGGGTGTTTCTCCCGAGGTCATTGAGAACCTGGAGGCTCACCTGGCTTTGTTTCCTCTTTAGCAACCAGGTTGGAGGCTGGCAAGGATCTGGCTTGCAGTACATCTAATGATGCTTTGCAGGCACCATTTCAGACATTCGGGGGGGGACCATGGTTGATTATTTTCCATGGCCCTAGGGGGTGCTCCTCAGATTTTAGTTAGGGAAGAAGTTCCTACTACTACTATTCAATGCCGTCCTGTGTCAGAGCAAAGTTTTATAGGGCGGACGTTCCTTTAAAGAAGAAACAAAAAAATAAACATGTTTCTCCTGCTGCTATGGATCCTCAGTGAGTGGCAGCCCTTTACTCAGTGCTTGTTTAATGCCTTGATGGCATTAAAACCTCCTTAGTCAGTTTCTGTTTCTGCCCCCTTGGTCCTCTACTTCCCTTAAAAGGTCCAGGAAACAGGATTCCTCTGAGGAGGAGTCAAATTCTGATGAGGAATCTCTTGCTTACTCTTAACAGATTCCTTTCTACTTTAGACTATGGGTCAGAGGAAGAGCAATCTAATACTACTGATACTCCTTTGAAGAAATTTCATTTGGGAACACAATCAGCAGGATGATGGAATTTTTTTTAAATGGGATTGTACTCAGGTCTCTGAAGTCCTTAAGAGGTGCTATGAGTTGTTGCAGATGGAATCTCTGAAACCCTCTACTATTCCTCTTGTTTTGGCTGCTTTGCTGGATGCTTTTTCCACTACCTCAAGAAGCCTGATGGGTTTTATAAGGTCCCTGAGGATTGTAACTTTTTGTACAAATGTCCTGCTACTGACCCCTTGGTGGTGTTTGTACCTTCTGACAAGCCCCCTCAATTGCTCCCTTTGCCTAAGTTACTGCCTTCTGGAAAAGATAGCAGAACCATGGAAAGATTAGGTAAGAAGGTTTATACCTCATCTACCCTGGCCTTTAGGGCTATTAACTATCAGACACACATGCCCAGGTATATATTGACTCTTTGTCAGGCTTTTCAACTTATTACTGATCTCCCAGACTCTGAGGGCAAAACTTCAGCTCTTTCCTTGTTTGGGACTACCTCTCAAGTGGTTTGTCATTCTGTCAAATGTAATTATGATGCAGCAGATACCTCTTCTAGGGCTGCTGCTTTTGTCTCAGTGATGAGGAGGTGTTCTTGGCTTAGGCTTCAACCTTTACCTAATGATATCAAGGCTAAGCTGATGGATGCTGCTCTTGATGATAAATTTATGTTTTGGGAAGCAGCTGCTGATTTGTTTGTCCCTTCAGGATAAGTGGAATACCTTACAGGAACAAGTTTCTCTTCCGTGCCTAAATTTTGGAGAAATTATCCCAATAAGCCAGCCTCACCCTCCTTCTAAGGGCAAAAAGAGTGGCAAGCAAGCTCTGCCTGACAAGGCTAGCCAGACTTCAGGGATTCAGAAGTCTTCCTTTCCTGATAAACCAGGTGCTGTATGACCATCTGTCTCTTCCCACCCACTTTCCTCTTTCTCTTCACCTTTCTCTTCCTGTTTGGCTTCAGATTACTCAGAATTCTTAGGTTCTGTCCGTCATTCATCAGAGGTATTTCCTGGTGTGGAAATCTTGTTCCCCTGTTATGGGAATTCCTCAGCTTCCTCAGGAACACCTTCCTTTTTTCTCAGAGGTTCTTCAAGGTCTTTTGATTAAGGGTACTATTCAAGAGGTTCCTGTGTCCCAAAGGGGGAGGGAGTTTTACTCGAGAATGTTTCTAGTGCCCAGAAAAGAGTGTACTTGGAGACCAATTCTAGACCTCTCTCACCTGAATACCTTTCTGAATGTGCCCTCCTTTCAGATGCTGTCCCTTCAGACTCTTTTTCCTCTTTTGCTCCCTCAGGGCCTATATGGTGTCTCTGGATCTCAAGGATGCTTATTTACATATTGTGTTCCATCCCCTTTTCAGGATGATTTTGTATTTTTCTGTTGCTTCCAGGCATTTTCAGTTCTCTGTTTTGCCTTTTGGCTTTTCTACTGCCCCAAGGATATTCACCAAATGTCTCGCTCCTGTGATTGCTTTTTGCAGGCATCAGGGGATCCACATATTTCCTTACTTGGACAACCTGCTGATTCAGGCATTTTCTCCAGAGATCCTTTTGCAAAATCTTCATTTTTCCATTTCCCTTCTTCAGAGCCTGGGGTTCACAGTAAACTTCAAAAAGTCTTGCCTGACTCCTCCTCAGGATCAGGTCTTTCTGGGTTGCAGGATTCAGATGGTGTATATTCTGTAATCCCTGCTTCCTCCAAAGGCTTTAACTCTCATTTCCTTCTTTCAAATTCTTCTTCCTCTGGCCTTCATTATAGCCAGGGAGTTTGAGAGCTCTGGGTTTCATGCCCTCCTCCATTCCTATTCTTCCTCTAGCCAAACTCCACATGAGAAAATTTCAGTAGCTTCTGAAGTCAGTTTGGCTTCAACATGCAAATCCTCCAGACTTTGTAGTTCCTCTTCTTCCTTCTCTCAAGAAGGAACTTCACTGGTGGATTCAGCAGTTGTCTCTGAATCCAGGGCTCCATTTTCACCCCCCCTCTTCCCTGTCAGGAATTGTTCACAGATGCCTCAGATGTGGGATGGGGAGCAGCATTTAGCTCCTTAAAGGTACAGGGGGTGTGGTTGTCTCTTCAGCAGAAGGAGCACATTCATGTCAGCGATGAGAGCTTGTATGCTTGGCTCTCTAGGCTTTTCATCCTTTTCTTCCAGAGCTTGTCAAGTTATTCACAGACAGTGCCACAGTGATGTGGTATGTCAACAAACAGGGAGGAACAAGATCTTACCTTCTTTGCCGGTTGGCACACCTGGTATGGGATCTTGCTGTCCAGTATCAAGTGACTCTTCAGGCAGTTTACATCCTTTCAGACCAAACAATGTGGCAGACACTATGAGTAGGTCCTTAACTCAATCCCACAAATCGATGCTTCACAGGGATGTGTTTTTGGACATTGTCACCAATGGGCTACTCCAAGAAGATCTATTTGCCTCCCTTCTGAACAGACAACTTGCACTGTTTTGTGCCAAAATCCCAAGTCCTCTGGTACAGAAGGTGGATGATGTCTCTTTTGCTTGGAAGGGGATGTATCTTTATGCATTTCCACCCCTTCATCTCCTTCCAAAAATCCTGTTCAGAATTCAACAGGATGCTCCCAAAATCTTGTTAGTGACTCCCTTTTGGCCGAGACAGCATTGCTTCCCATTTCTTCTGCATTTAGCCAAGGGCAGTCATAAGTTACCTCATAGTGTGGATCTACTTACACAGAACAAGGAATCTGTCATCCATCCCCACCTGTCCATTTTTCAGCTGACACTGTGGGTGATAGGAGTTTGATTACACATATACACCTTTTTTCTGAGGACATGCTGAGGGTCCTGCAGAAGGCCAGGAAACCAACTATTAAGAAATCCTACTTATCCAAATGCAAGAGGTTTTGTATCTAGTGTCTTTCATGACCTGGACCCACTTACTGTGGATATTCCTTTAGTTTTCTTTTATTTGTGAGAGTTACTCAATGTTGGTTTGGCATATTCTTCTATTAAGGCCCACTTTTCAGCTATCCCTGCTTGTCTGTCAATATCTCCTCCTTTAGCTTGTAGATTTGAGACTAAACAATTTCTTAAAGGTGTCCTTAATATTGGACCTCCCAGGAAGCCTGTTCCTCCTCCGTGGGATCTTAATTTGGTTTTGGAGTAGTTGACTTGGGCTCTCTTTGAGCCTGTTTCTTCAACTTCCTTGCAACACTGTTCCTGGAAGACTGTTCTTCTTTTGGCCCTTACTTCTGCCAGACAGGCATCTGAGCTTCAAGCCTTTATGGCTTATCCTCCATTTTTGGAGTTTCATAAGGACAAGGTGTCCTTGTGTACTAATCCCCATTTTATTACCAAATCGGTTAATGAGTTGTCCCTAAGTCTATTCATTTGACTACTTTTTTCCCCGTCTCCACAATCTGCCAGAAAGGGTTTTGCATACTTTACATGCATGTGCATAGACAACTTCGATTTTATTTGGATAAGACTAAGTCAAGGAAATGAGCCAGCAACTGACTAAGTCAATCAGAAAATCTGAAATTTACTTTATATATTAGGTCACTAGGATTAGCTGTATCCAAGCAAACTATTTCTTATTGGGTCTCAAAGGCTATTTCTTTTTTTTTTTTTATACTTTTCATGGTAAGACCCTTGCTTCTTCTGTAAAGGCTCATTCTACTAGAGCTGTGGTTTCTTCTGGTGTTTTTATTTTCAAGGGGTTAGATAAAATTCTGTTATTGAAGCAGCTACATGGACTCTGTGCACAACTTTACCAAGCACTACAAGTTGGATGGAATCTCCACAGCTAGAGCTGGTTTTGCCTGGGCCAACTTTCATTGCTTCCTAGAGGGCTCTACTGGTCCTTCCTTCTTCTAAGTTTCTTCTGGAGTTTTGGCACTCTCCCAAGCATAAAGAATAGTGCAACAGGGAATGGAAGGGCATAGTAGAGTTGTGTAACGACTTACCATACAGTACAGCAGAGGTCCTTTCCTTCACTGTATTCACTCCCTCCCTCCTCCCTCTTGTTCTTTTTCCATCCTGAATGTACTGGTTACATCTTGGTTTACCTTGGACTGGTGTTCCTAGTGGAGCAATCAGTTCTGGGGATGGTATGTCTGGATGTCACCTTTTTGCCCTACACTATGCAAGGAGCATACGTGTGACATTCGCCATACCTTAAAGCATCATTAGGCTTTTGTATACTGGCCAGACATTGGGCTACCTGAGGGTGGGAATCCCAAGCATAAAGAATACTGCAGCAGTGAAGTAAAGGACATCTACTGTTATGGTAAGATTTTACACAACCGTACTTTCATTTTTTATATCTATCATCAGTCCAACATTACATAAATTATTCATTTCCTACTTTCCCGTAAACCTCGGTCCTCCTTGTATTGACCATTATTCTGCATGTATTGTTCCTACAATTTCTATCCATTTCTCTTATAATTTATTCCTTCCATTATCAAAAGATCCCATTTCCAGCTCTTTTCTCTGTTACAGCATTCAATACTTCAGATACACTTGGTTAGTCTTTGAATTCTATTTTCAAGTAATTTTTTTTTTTTGGCAACCACCAGAATTAAACTTAAGACCTGACTATGTCTTGGCAATGCAGATCCTGTGTGCCATATCAAAAGAATAATTTCCTTAGTTACATCCATTTACCTGATGTTTCTGAGAAAGTGCTCTGTAGGAAATTTTTAAAGTCTGCCAACTTGTTACACTCCCAGTAAATATGTTCTCGGATACTTCATTCATTCCCATCTCACCTTTAACCTTTGCAATCTACATAGGTTCATAGGTGTATACTAGGCTAATGGCCCTGGAGCCTTTACAAGCCTAGCCCATAGAAGTGACCAAGTGACCTGGCATCGTGCCACCCGTTAGTTCCCAGTGCCTCTATCAAGTAGAGCCACTGGAGCAATCCCTGGGGTCAACTTTCTATTACCAATCCACTCATCAAGATTTCTCTTGAAGAGGGACAGCTAGGTACTCTGCATGACATGTATGGGAAGTCTATTCTAGAGCATGGGCAGTCTCTGGGTGAGGAACCTGTCCCTCCAGCATGTTCTGTTGATTGTGGTAATGAGCTTGAGGTCTCTGGAGCATGTGGTGTGGAGGATTGGGATTACTTTAGATGTGGCATTTCTAACAGAGTTGCGTCAGACATGGCTTTGTAAGTTGAGCAGAGATTGCCTCTAAGTAGGTGATATGAGACCAAGAATAGCTGTAGTCTTTTGAGTCTGTCCATGTAGGACACAAGTTTAATAGCTAGGATCCTCTTTGTGAGGTGCTCTTTGGCCTCTCCAGCTGTTGCAGGTGTCTAGTGAGGTACATGACAAATGGGGCATTATACTCTGGTTTAATGAGGGAAGAGTAGAGAGAGACGATGCCCTCTTTCTTCCTGGATGCCAAACCCTTGGTAATGAGATGTGCCACATAGGACTTTCTGACCACAGTGGCAATGTGATGGTCGAAGGAGAGGTTGCTGTCAGCCTGTGTCCCCAGATCTCCTATAACACCTTAAGTGTTCAGTGGGCTCCCATCAATGTGGTAATTAGTGGGAACTGAGTTTTTACCAAATGGGATGACAACCCATTTTTTGGCATTAAGCTTAAGGCCATGGTTTCAACACCAGTCATTGGTCTCAGTGAGGCCTTTCTGTAGGATGTCTGCATCACTTGGGGAGTTAATAATGGCTCCCAGCTTGCAGTCATCTGCATACTTGGTCAGCCATACTCTGTGTTGGCCTACACTTCTGAGAAGTAGATGCTAAACAGGAGAGGACCCAGGACCGATCCCTGTGGGACTCCACTCATGACTGGTAAGCAGTCTGACTTGGAGTTCACTACTTTCACACTGTGTGTTCTGTCTGTGAGCAAATTTGCAATCCACCTAGTGATATAGGGGTTGATACCTAGTTTGGTGAGTTTATCAGTAATTCCTGAGTGAGGAATGGTATCAAATGTCTTTGCCAGATCGAGGTAGGCTGTATGCATTGCCTTACCTTCATCCACAGCCCTGGTGACTGACTCAAATAAGTCAACCAGGTTGAGCAGGCATGAGCTCCTTTTCACAAAGCCAAATTGCGTGGGGTCTAGAGTTTGGAGATTGCCTATATCTTTGTTAATCAGGTCCATGATGATGCTCCCCTTAGCTTTACATATCAGACTCATCAGGCTAATGGTGCAATAATTCCCAGGGTCTGTAGTCGCTCCCCCTTTATGGAGAGGGATGACTGTAGCATTGCACCATTCGGTGGGTACAAAGCCTGAGATGAGGCTGTGACTGACTAGGGCACACAGATGTGGTGCCAGCTCGCTTTGTAGTTCATGTAGAAAACTGTCGGGTATATTATCGGGTCCCATGGAAGCTGTATTCTTGGCCATGGACAATGCAGCTTTAACCTGTGCTGCAGTAATGCTGGGTGCCTTACGTTCTTTGGGTATTACGATTGGTCCTTTAAGGGATGGGGGTAAAGTTGCCACTGAATCTCTCGGCCAGTATGTTGGCAATATCTGTTGGCCCAGTATAGGAGGTACAATTGTGCAATAACTTAGAGCAAATCTGGGTGTTGCCATGGAGGTTCTTGATATAGCTATAGAAGGCTTTGTGATTGTTTTTAGTGTCTGCCGCAATTCTGCCTTCATAGCTGGCTTTATAGGATTTGATGAGGGATCTCAACTTTTTGTTGAGGCTAATAAGGGCATGTCCTCCAGTCTTGAGACTTCACCTTTTTCTGCAACAGTTTCTTCCTACTGTTGTAGAGTTTATTAATGGCAAGGGACCACCAGATTGGCTTCTTTTTTTTTTGGAGAATTTTGGTCCTGTTGGTTATGACTAGTTCCATGCATTTATGTACGTTTTCGTACAATGCATTGGTGTATGATTTGGCAGTCATGCAGCTATTTTCCATTGGCATGAGTGCTGTGAAGTTAGCCACCTCTGTTTTTAGGAGTCTAAAGTCAGCTTTGGAGATGTTTTTCAAGGTGGTTACCTTTGCGGGGAGTGTGGGTGAGATGTGAATTTCCATGGTGATTAGTTTATGGTTGGATTTGACCAGGGAGGGATTGACTATTGGTGTAGAGCAATGGTCATCCATGTTAGTAATAACCAGGTGAAATATGTTGCTCCTTCTAGTGGGGGTCAGAATGAGCTTGTCCAGGGCATTGGAATTGATGAATTCCAGGAAGCGTTGGGCCAGTGTACTGATGGTTGAGTAGTTTTCCTGGTTGATGGAGGGGTAGCTGAAGTCTCCAATGAGAGAGTGTTGGATTGCACCTTGATAGATTCCAGGGTGCTTAGGAATGTGGAGTGAGGGTCTAGGGACATGGTTGGGGACCTAGAGCAGGATATGACCTGGATTGCCATATTACCCAATGTTAGTTATACATGAAGTATCTCTGATGCGTTATGCAGGGCTGCTAGTCTGGAAGTGCGCATATCCTTTATGAATATGGAGACACCACCAGCTTTGGAGCTTCAGCCCATGTTTTGGGGCTAAAAGGTGTGGAATAAGTTGCATCCTGGTAGCACAGGGGTGCTTTCTACTGCTTTAAACCAGGTCTCCGTTGCAGCACAAATGTCGATGTTCTCCATTTTGAGGAGTGCTTTGAGTGAGTGCATCTTGAGATTTAGACTTCTAGCATTGAGCAGCATGACGACTGAATTTATTTATAGCTGTTATGATGGTAATTTGGTCTTTGGAACACCATATAAAAAGGGCACTAAAGGGGTGGCAAGAGCCTTAGCCAGTACCCGGAAACCCAGGAGTGACAGATGCATGCCATGTCTGGCAAAGCATCAAGGTCTGTCAATCATGTCATAGCAAGCAGACAGATAGTGGATCCCCTTAGAATGACCCCAGAAACTTAGCCATTTGTTGAAGTTGACAATTTTTTAATTGCACTGCGGCATCATTCTGGGTGATGGTGAGATACTGCTCAGGGCTAGTGTCATACCTGCCTGGGCCACATTATCCAAGAGCTCCACCATGTCTCTCTTCATGTAGCCTGGGGAGGTGTGTCTCATGTCATACACACCCGCATGGACAATGACAGAGTCATACGTGTACTTGTTGTGGAGTGACCTGAGTCCGTGTGTTGTCGGATTCTGGCACCTGATAGACAGCTGACTGTTACTATGTTCTTCGTGTTTCACTGTTGCAGTCATCACCTGTGGGTTATCCCTGCTGTGGTAGCCCTCGACCAGCCCGAATACCAGAGTCAATGTTTTTTTGCGTTGGCTACTGTCACCTGTAGTCTGATGTCAGGTCATCAGTGCTATAAAGCAAGGCAGCCAACACCATTACATCAGTCTTTCTTGCAGTGGAGCCCGTAGCAGAAGCAGTTCACAAGTGTGCCAGTTGGTCGCTACCAGAGTTTGAATTACAGCTGACAACATCTAAAGCCAAGTACCCCGTTGGGGATCCTTTTTTCTTGCACTAACTGATGTCTGAAAAAGTTAATTGTCTCGCCTGTGGAAAGCAGATCCCATACTGAGACTTCGATTCATACTGCGTCACTTGTTTAGGCCCAGACCACAACTAAACGCGAGAACCATTCGCCATAGAGCTCTTATTGTAGACCGGTATTAGTCTTTCATCTTTGTATTCCAAAATGGCATCTGTCGGCCAACAATCCATGGACATTCTGAAAAAAATGCAGAGATAAAGGTAGAGACAGAACACACAAGGCTAAGCCTTCTGACGACTCTACCGCTAAGCAGGTCATCAGTTCTCCGGAATTCAGTGAGGCGCTTTCGCAGCCCCTGATCCATTATCTATGCAGGCCTCTACTGAGACCCTTTCGGAGTCTGGTATGCCGCAGAAGTCTTTTTCATCTTCCAAGCCTTTGGCTGTCTCTGCGTCGGTTGGGTCTGGAGCTGCGACGCGGGTACTGGCTTCCGAGGAGGCCTCACGCACTACAGAATCTAGACAGAAACTGACATCTTCTCATCCGACTACAGTTCTCTCAGACTGATGGATACTCTTAGGCATAGAAGCCAGGCCACTCCTAGAAGATCTGCCTCTAGCCATCATGTTGTTCATGTTCCACCACCCCAAGCACAAATACTTAAAATGGAAGAGGATCTCATCTCCCTTATCAGGGGTATTCAGGCCACAACTTCTAAAAGGAAAAGATACCATTCCCCTGAAATTATGATAGAACAGGATTCTGAGGAGTCTGATTATTCAGATTTTAAAGAGGAAAACCTCTGACTGCTTATGAGGATTTAGATGCAGAGGAATCCATTCCTTCTGCATCCCCCACAAGAAGACCTTTCCTTTGGGGAAACCCTTTACAGCCTCGGGGAACATTTCCAATGGGAATCTCAGGATTTCCCACAGTCTAAGAAAAGACTAAGAGTTTTTGGACCTGCCCCAGCACAGACCCCTGGCCATCCCCCCATTTTAGAAGTGGTGGATGATGATTTCCATGAATCCAGGTTAGCCCCTGATGCCCTCTCACCTGCTCCCAGTAAAACTGACAGGTATTACAGAGTACTGGATTCTCACAAATATCTGTAAAGAAATCCTGCTGCAGGCCCAGAGGTCATTACACAGGGACCTAAAGGAGCTAAGACTAGTTCTGCCAAGAATCCTACTCCTTCTGACAAGGATTCCAGAGCTCTGGACAGATTGGGTAAAAAAGTATACACTTCTGCAACCTTAGCTATCAGAGCACTCAGCTGTCAGTTCCATAAGTTAAAATATCAACAACACACTTTGAACCTATTAAAACAAAAGATTTTAACCTTTCCTGACTATGCCAGTTTGAAAGAGTTAGCAGATTTACTGCACTCTACTTGTCAAGTGGCAAAACACTCATTACACTGTGGATATGACACCCTAGAAGCCTCAAGCAGAGCAGCACTGTCAGGATATGTCATTAGGAGATGTGCATGGTTGAAGGAACAACCTCTCCCTGATCGTGTCCAGTCCAAATTAATTGATGCACCCCTGGATAAGAAGAACTTGTTTGGAGTAAAAGCAGAAGAGGTGCTTAAAAAGATGGAAGACAAAGCAAAATCTATGCAAACAGTAAAATATTTTTCACATTCAACCTCCCAGGTTCAGCAGGAACTTTACCTCTAAGCACTGGTCTTTCCCTGCACTTACCAGACAGGGCCAAGGTAAGCCCCACAGGGATAGACCACCCAAGCCCCTACTCCAAGGACAGCACAGAACCAAACAGTGGACCACGTCTGCCCCAAAGGCAGGGAATTTTAAGCCATCCTTCTATGGCATAAACTCTCAATGACTCCCTCTCCCCTCTCTGCCCTCCTTTCACCCACCAAAAACTAGGAGGAAGGCTCTCCCTCTGCAAAGAAAATTGGCTTTCTGTAACAAAGGACCAATGAGTCTTAAAGATCATTTTCAGGGATACAAATTCACTTTCAACAAACTCCCACTTCCAAGAGGGTACCCAGACTAACCTCCAAATCAGTGGGCAAAGGCTTTGAAACAGCTTGAAACTCTCATATCCAAGGGAGCAGTAGAGCCTGTCCCCTCAGACCAAACAGGCAAAGGCTTTTATTCTAGACTATTCCTTGTTTCCAGAAAAGAGGGCACTTGGCACCCCATCCTGGGTGTTTCCATTCTTAACACTTCCCTGGTGGTCCCAAATTCAAAACGCTAACTTTGCAGCAGCTGCTACCTATGCTGACAAAAAATGCCTGGCTAGTGACCCTAGACCTAAAAGATGCCTACCTCCACATCCCCATAAAAGGAATCCTGCTGGAAATTCCTGCACTTCAGAGCAGGCTCACAACACTTTCAGTTCTCTGCGCTGCCCTTTGGCTTACCTACTGCACCCAGAGTATTCACCAAATGCTTAGCCCCGGCCATAGCATTTTGCAGACAGGGAAATGTTCATATTTACCCTTATCTGGATGACTGCCTCATTCAGGCAGAGTGCAAAGAAAAGGTGCTCCAGGATATTCTCTTTGTCAAAGCCCTCCTAACTTCCCTAGGGTTCACCATCGGTGAGAAGAAATCAAAGCAAACAGCCTCCAGGAAGATCATTTTCTTGGAAGCACTGCTGGACACAGCATCCCAAATGACCTTCCTATCCCCAGAAAAGCAGAGTTTGCTGCCTCTCTACTTTACCCAGCTGGCTTCCAGAAGTCACCTCACTGCAAAGAAGTTCCTGCAAGCCTTGGGGTACATGGCATCTTGCATCCTTCTAATTCCTCTGGCCAGGCTTCACATGAGGAAACTTCAATGGTATCTAAAGAACCTTTGGTGTCAGCACTATCGGCCTCTAGAGACTTCTCTCCCTCTGATCCCCTGTATAAGGGCTGAGTTTCTCTGGTGGGCAGGTGCCTGGGACAAGAACAAGGGCCTTCCCTTCATCATCTGCCCTATCAGGCAGACCATCATCACCGACGCCTCAGATATTACTTTGGGCACTCACCTAGCAGGCAGGTGCACCCAAGGTCTGTGGGATGCCCAGCCCCTTCCCTTACACATCAATCAGAAGGAAATGATGGCAGAAAAGGATCTGACAGCCTTCAAACCCAATCTCAGGCCAGGGGCTTTCCTTATCAAAACAGAGACAATACCACTGTAATGTGGTATATCAACAAACAGGGAGGGACCCAATCTTACCCTCTGTGCAGGCTAGCCATGAACCTCTGGCTGTGACGGCCTCCACCATGGGATTACACCTAATGCCCAATACCTACCAGGGATCAACAACACGCTGGCAGACCACCTAAGCAGAAACTTGCTGAACCGCCACAAAAGGCAGCTCCACAGAAAGATCTTTTTGCAAGTCATTCAGGAATGGGGAACTCCGGAAGTGGATCTCTCTGCTTTGCACCTCAACCACCAGATGAAAAAATTTTGTTCCAGGGAGTATCACTGCATAGCATGGAAGGTGGATGCCTTGACCTTCCCCTGGAACTCCCTCTGTGTACGTATTCCAAGATAAGGGAAGAGAGACCAAAAGCCATCCTCATTGCTCCAAATTGGCCCAGGCAGCATTGGTACCTCTTACTGCGCAGCCTGACATTACAGCCTCCCAGGCAGCTTCCCCTGATCTCAAACTTCTTGACCCAGGTGGGGGGGGGGGGGATGCTGCACCCAGACTTGCAGACTCCCAAACTATCAGCATGGCTAATACTTTAAAAGCGAACAGGTCCTAGACATTATCACAGAGGCCAGAAGGCCCAGCACCAGAAAATCTTATGCAGGGAAATGGAAAGGATTCTACTCCTGGAGCCAGTGTAGAGGGGGGCAATACCTCACAACCTTCCATCCCTCTTATCCTGGACTACCTAGCCAAGTTACTCAATAGTGGCCTCTCCTTTTCTATTAAAATCCATGTTGCAGCCATTTCAGCTCATTTTGATACAGACCAGCCCCTCTTCTCACATCCTTTGATTAAACAATTCCTCAGAGGGGCTTCTAATATCAGACCTCCCAGAAGGCCAGCCACACCAGCCTGGGACCTGAATTATGTTTTAGAAAAACTAACCTTACCGCCATTCGAACCTGCTGCTTCAACAGAATTGAGATACCTGTCCTGGAAGACTGCTTTCCTACTAGCTATTACCTCAGCCAGAAGGGTTTCAGAACTTCAGGTACTGATGGCCATTGAGCCCTTCATCATTTTCCATGCAGATAGGGTCTCCCTGAGGACTAACCCCTCCTTTATGCCCAAGGTGGTATCTGATGTGACCCTCAACCAGGCCATACATCTACCCACCTTCTTTCCTAACCCTCAAAACAAGGGGGAAAGAATTCTGCAATCACTAAACGTGCATAGATAGCTCAAATACTACCTGGACCATACTAAATCCTTCAGAGAATCAGACCAGCTCCTTGTCAGCTTTGCCCCAGGGGTAGAGGGGAAGCACATTTCCAAGCAAACCATTTCCAAATGGATATCACACTATATCAATTTCTGCTACAGACTACATGGCAAACCTCCCCTAAGTCTATTCATACCCATTCCACTAGGGCAGCCTCCACTTCTACAGCGTTCCTCAGAGGAGTTCCCACCAGGGATATCTTGGAAGCTGCCACCCTCTTTACCTTTACAAAACTCTACCACCTACCTCTTTTCTCTAAGGCTAGGGCAGGGTTTGCCTCTGCAGTTCTGCAGGGCATGCTGACCCATGCCTAGGTCTCTAATCCTTCTGCCCCTCTCCTCAGCTTTGGGAATTCTCCCACAGGTGATGACTGCAATAGTGAAACACGAAGAACATAGTACAGTTGTGTACACTTAACATAAATGTCGATGTTAGAATGTATTCACTGTTGCAGTCCTGGTTTCCCTCCCTTCTTCCCCCTTGTATCCTCTTTCTTTAGGGGGGACATAAGCTTCTCACTGTGACTTTTAGTCACCAGGAGCACTTTACCATATTTCCTTGTGCTTCTGATTAGTTAGGGCAAAAAAAAAAACTGATGTAATGGCATCTGCTGCCTTGCTTTATAGCACTGACGACCTGACATCAGACTACAAGCGACAGCAGCCGACGCAGAAAAACATTTACTTTTCAGAATGTCCCCATAACCTGTTAACATAGACCAACCACAAAAAACTATGTATATACATCTTCAAAAAAAAAAATGAAGGTTTAACCGTCCTGATAGGAGGAATTGCTCCAAATTTGACAACTGGATCGTTATGCATTACCTAACCTAAAGTTATGGTGCCCATGCTAAACCACGTGTTACTGCCTGTATTCCTATTTACACTACTCACTGTCTGACCTTTGCTTATCTCTGTCCCCCCATACGTGAAAAACAGCTTGTGTATCAGAAAACATGAACTGTTTTTTTTTTCTTTTTCTTTTTTTTTTTAGATAAAATTTTGTATTTCCTCCTTAACCTGTTCTGCATCAACAATGTCCTTGATCCTCCAGAAGAAAAAAAATATTCTGAAGATGCTGAATAGTGCAGCTTGAATCTTGCATCTGCCTCTCTACAGTCCCTTTTTGCTGGTATAAATTTGCTTCTCTTCTGCTTGGTGTACTGTGAATCATTTTCTGCAAACACTCTACTGTCTTAAATTTTAATAGTTTTCCCTTCTGTCACACTTTTGTCAGGATCAAATCTTTCTACTGCTATATGCTTGCATCTTTAATGCATATCTTGGCTTCTTTATCGTGGCTAGGTATGGAGCACTCACTTGATATGCCCTGTCAATTACCATAGGTTCATATGAGGTTACTAGGCTATTGACCCTAGGCTTATTTTTAAGCCTAGCCTATTACACCCATTACATTTCAAGAGAAAAAGTCTAGTCCGTGCCCAAGATTATTATTAGTAAAGACTGCCCATGTCCAAGAGGGATGTGGGAGCTAAATCAATCCAAATCCTGATGTGGATTACCAGGCTAGCTGCTTACTTGTGTTTTCATAAAATTAATAGAGTCTGTTCCTTAGTTTCTCTGCTATAGCAGACCATCTCAGGTTTTCTCTGCTCTCTTGTCTTCTAATTCTACCATTTTTTTGAAACTGCGTTTCTTCTCAGCCAGTCTTTTCTTCATTTCAACCTCTGATTTTTGCAATTTTGCCACCTTAAAGTAGCTGATAAGGAGTTGGCGGTGATAACTACATTATAGTCTGAACAAACAGGAGCATAGCTAGTAAACCTGTGCCAGTTTTTCGTGTGTGCGCGTGTGTAAATCAAACCTCAGAAAGTGGATGTGTCATCTACTTGGGCAGGGACACGAAGCACTGGTTAGATACCGAGGGTGCTGGAGGTCTTGGCTTTGACCACTCAGCTGAAATCTCAATTCTATAGCTGTGCCAGTGGGGAGTCTTATTGGGGATCTGGAGAAAGAGAGAGAAACCAGCCGCAGACTGTGGTCTGTCTGCTCATAAGGGGAATTGCACTTGATGCATAGAGCTGTATCTGGAAATAGTGTGTGTGTACCTGTATTACCTGTATCCTCCCAGTGTATGCCCCCCACTGTTGCCAGTGCGGAGGATTGAGGCTTCTTGATTACTGGTCCAGTGGTAGGTCATCACACATACCAAAGCAAATTACTGCCACGCCAACCTACAGTTGATGAACCTCCGTGCATGCTCCAACTCCATAAAACTAGCTTCATTCTACCAACACAAGTGCGGTACTATCTTGGACCATCTATGCACATGCCTGGACATAACCTTTGCAACATAACCAGATGCTCCCTTATCCTATATACCAGCTGCTGCTTAGGAATTATTCCTAAGTTATTACTGGCCAGATGCAACACTACTACTCGAGGAAGCCCCATATGTGACCATATAAATGCAACTTTATCCATAAGCCAATTCCACTTAAGACCCTCTAGCACCCTGACACATAACTGTCCACAGTAATTGAAGTAAACCCAGTTCCTTGCCATCCATCCAAATGGCATCCCTCTTCACCTCTCAATGAATGCACGAATGCCCCAGGATGTAAATCTCTTTTCCTAAACAGCAACAACAACAAAATATTTACTATTAAATCAATTGAATCCATTACCTAATATAAGATGAAAAGGCATTTGAAGACTGCTGACCCACTTTCTGAATGATTTCAACTGATCTACCTTCCCTTGCTAAATCCAAAGTCCTACCAATATGAAAAGAATGAGTGGAAAAACCTCTCGCCCGGAAAACCCTTATAAAGCAGAGCCCTTCTTATTACATGTACAAGCTGATTACCCATTACCACCTTACCCCCTCTCAACTGGAAAACCAAATCCTGAGGGCTCCCACGTGAGTCTGCGTCAATCTCTCAGCGCAACCCACCGGACACAACCCATCACTCCTAGCTTTCCCAAGAACTCTGTGTGCCCTCTAACTGACAAGTTTTAGACCTCTGTAACCAAATGTGCACTGACACTGGAAAAACCATGGCATCTATCCAAACTAATGACTCTAACAGCTCTGATGCCTGGAATGCCCAAAAATGCATCAATAAACACAAAGTAACCCACAAAACATAATCCACTGAATCACCAACCACTAAAGTTGAACTCTTCAATAAAACTTTCAAAGCCTGTCTTGTCAAAGGCCAACGCAAATCCATATTCACACCAACCATTCTACCCTATCTTCTCACCTTACTGTGTAGGACTTCATGAAATTGTGCAGCCCAGCTACTTGCGCAAATATACTAATCACTGCCAGGTCCACCTTAACCAACTGCACTGCCTTACCTTGTTCCCAAGCCCTAGCCAAGTATTTTATTTATTTATTTTTTTTATTTTACATTTGTTAACCGGGGGTGTCTGACTGAGCCGAAAAGGCCCTTTTTCAGCAGAGGCCCGGGGAGAAAAGCTCCACAAAGAAAAATTAGACGCATTTACTTATTTAGACATGATCCTTTTAACAAGAAGGCCACTGTATTGCAATAATAGTTCTTCCAATAAAACTCTCTCATCCTCCAGAAACTGTAAATATTATGAAAATCCTATAATACCCTACCATAAGCACTACTGGTAGATACCACCCAAGACTGCTGTACCAACCACCTGGTTACCTCAGCCCAAGATGCCATACATTATCTAGCATTGCCATCAGCTCTTCCTTCTCCCTTAGAACCAACTGTTGAAATCTGGAAAACTAATATTGAGATACTGTCAATCTCATTTCTAACCTCTGCCACATGCACACCCGTGAAAGAAAAATTTATTAAGAAACTCTCTAAAACCAACTTAGGTAAAACTAACAAACAATTCAGACCTCGCAGTCTTTACTTGCAAGACTTGTACCACCACCATCTTCTCCGAATAGAAAATTACCCTTTTTCCCCACAACCTGTCTTGCCAAACTACCAACGCAATCCGTATTGGCCTTGACTCCAAAAAGGCAGCATCCCTTTTCTCCTCATCCCTCCAATCATCCAGCCAGTGGGCCACAAACCATTCCCCACCAAAAAGCGCACCCATTCTGATACTGCCAGCTGCATCTATAAACAATTGCAGATCCCTTGACTCTCACCTAATACTTCTGCGAAAAGGAAACCCCATTAAACCACTCTGAAAAGGACAACCAAAGTGCCAATTCAGCTCACACCAACTTATTAATCCTGACTCTGTTATGTTTGTTCTTCCCTCCTTTTAACAAGAAGGCCACTGACCTACAAAAGGTACCCTCTAGATGAGCTGCCCAGCACCCAAAATTTAAAACTCCTCAAAACTCCATAACCTCCCTAATCCACACCTTATGCTTGCACACTACCCATCCAGTCTTCTCTTTCAAATGGGCTATCTTGTGAGCCGGTAAACAAAACAACCCATGTCCTGTATCTACCAATAAACCCAAGAAATCCAATCCCTTAGCTGGGTCCTCAGCTTCTACCTGACCAATAGGACCCCCAACTCATCACACACCCCAGAAACTCTCACAAACCTTCCAACCCAACCCCAACCCTTCACCTACTATCAGGAAATCATCCAGATAATACAACACTGTCTGCATGCCCACCTGCTGCTGCCAAACCCAATGAAGCACAGTGCTGACAATCAAAAGTAGTTCAAGCTACCAAGCATCCCATTGGCATAGCCTTGTCAAAGTAAAATTTGTTCCCAACTACCATACCTAATAATGGCCACTCCTGTACCGGCAAAAGCCGAAATGTTGATTCAGTGTCCACCTTCTCCAACCATGGATCTGTAAACCCCAAAACAGCCTTGACAGCATCATCCAGTGACACATTACTGACCTTGGCATCCTCTACTGAAATAGTCATTAATGAAGCTCCTTTCTGGGTACAACAAATGATGAATCAGCCAGAACTTGCTAGCCATGTTCTTAGGAATCAGATTCAAATGTAAAAGCTTAAAACTGGCAAAGGGGAAGCTATCAAAAAGTCCCAAGAACCTACCTGCCTTCCATTCCTTTTCCACCAGTCCCTCAAATATATTGTCGATCCCCCATACAGATCATAAATTCTTACAGACTACCTCATCCCCTGTCACCCTGGATTTAATGGAAAATTCCCAGGTAAAGCTATCAATTATTTTTTCCTTAAGGGAGGAATCCGGAAATTGCTGAAGCATATGCTGCAATACTTGCAACTTAATGAGAGAATGTGTCCCCAGCCATCCTCTTTCCCTCCCGAAAAGACACCCTCCCCGTAGCCCTCAAAAATATCCCCTACATTGTTTATTCTGAAACACCTGAAAAGAGGAAATTAAAACACTCACATCAGTAGAAAGCTAACCCAGAGGCACCAAATTAACCTGATGACCACACTACACCTCTGGATGACTCCCCTACGCACTTAGTACAAGTGCCACTGTCTGCACTCATATCCACACCCCGTGCATGCTATATTCATTGTAGCAACATATACAAAAAAAAAACTGAACTGCTGTTTGACTGTTAACAGTACTTTCAGCAACAATGTCTTTAATCAATGAATCAGAAATTCATGAACCCAAAATGACTGGTTCCTCAAATAAGTTATGTTGGGGAACAAAGCGTCCCAATTTATTTTTACTGAAGTGTTTGCATCTTACCTCTTAAAGATCAAGGCATCCTGGCTAAATCAACCTCACCTGTGCTGAAGGGAGAATTTAAATAGCAGGCATTGCTTCAGAATGAATTTCCTGAAGAGTATGAAGTGTGAGACTCGCTGTCATTTACTGCCTTTAATTTTTTAGACTTTCTAGTGATTTATCAGAAAAGAACAATTGCATGAATTAGACAAAATATGAGGCAAATCCTGGACATTCTGATCAAAACTGTAAAATTGCAACTATCGCCAATTGCTAAAGCTGGAAATCCAATGGCAACTCACTAATGTCCCTCATGAATGAAAGATCTCCACATGCATCCACGGCCAACAATAGAAAACTGCAAAATGCAAATGGCTACACCAAACACCAGTAACCCCTTGCACCACTCTCTAGGGATTTATGATATCAAGCGAGGGAAGGGAATTATACTGGCATGGATCTGGATACCTGTAAAACTACCACAGCATCAAAAAACCTAGTTTCCTTCAAAGCTAACAGATCCACGCAAAGAAGCTCACCGTGAGTTACCATCTAGTAATGGTCACTTCTTCTCAACGTGCATGAGTGGCCATCAAAAGCCACACAAGGCCAGCTCCACCATGCATCACCATTAAATAAATTACTGCAGTCTACCCTCTGCTCTTTAACAAAGCACCTTGTGACTATGTATCCACAATTTCACCACTTGAGCCCAATTAACTTCGTGATCTTTCCCCACCATCCTAACCTCTCTCATGCAAGACCCAACATTCCTGGCCCCCTTTCCTCTGTCAACCCCATAAAATAAGCACCAAGCCCTCAATGGTCACTAATTCCCTAAAACCCGAATAGACCGATGCTCCATCCAAACAGAACGCACACTTACCAACCATAATTTTTACCACTACTACACCAGGAAGGCAAAAAAAAAATTCTCAACACAACATCCACACCCAAATAAGCTGGCGTTGTTTGAATTCCTCTGTCTACAGCTCTCTTGGAAGTAAACTTTACCAAAGGCAACAAAGTAGCACAGGCACCAGCCCTAGTAAGATCACACCTAAATATGGTTCTCCTTCCTAGTTACACTCGCATAAAACAACTACATCCCACCCTACAACTACCTCACTTCCTCTACACTTCTTAATAAATTACCCCTTCCCTTCCAGAATCTAATCGATTGTCCCTTCATTTCTTAACTTTATCCTCCCTCCCCCACAACCTCACCACTCCCATTTAACTTACTATAACCTCTAACTAAAGCTGTCCCTGGACAAATTGGTTTGTTCCCAAACCTCATTTAACAAAATACAAGTTGCTGTAGTAGAATTTTATAATTTAATTAACAAAATACAAGTTGTCGTATTAGAATTACATAATTCTAAATGAAGATACTGCAGCAGTGTAAATATATACAAATGAGACATTTAGATTTTTCAGAAAGGGTATGGATGAGTACAAGAACAAATGTATACATATGAGATTCGTAAACAGAGAAAGAAAAAGTAGTGAACTTTAATTGGAGTAATGAATAATGGTTAAGGTATTTATCTCACAGGGCTCGATTCTGACCAGGGGAAAATGGCTAGGCTTAAAATGGTGCACAAGGGTCACTAGCCTAGTACTTAAACTTGCTGGAGAGACAGATGTGTATCCCAAATGCTACCTCGTCTATGGAATAAACTTCCCATCTTCATAAAACAAAGCCTGTTACTCACTCTCTTCAAAAAGAATTTGGATAAATGGATGTGGAAATGTAAATTCACTCCCAGGATAAATGGATGGAGGCAGTCTCTAAAACGACTCGGGCCTTCAAAACCCAAAGACCCACTACCCTGATACTACCCCATCCCACGTCTTGGGAATTGTTGCTAGGCTTGTAAAGGCTCTTGCACCATTAGCCTAGTAATCACTTATGAACCTATGTTTTGATCTTACCCATTATCTTTATAAGAGTTAAAAGTGCATTTAGGAAGTAAGATGTTTCCTAAGAGTATTTCTTAATATGTAGTGTGGCAGTTGGCTTAGAGGGTTAAGGAGCTGTTAATGAGCTGTTTCCTGTCCCCCAATGGTGAAAGGTTTGATTCCCTCAACCTCCCTTGCCTAACTGCGCAACTCTGAGCAAGTCACTTAACCAACCACCTCCCTGGGCTGAGTCTGAAAAAGCTCTACTGAAATCAGTGCTCTACCATGGAAAACAAATACAAGTAAAGTAAATAAATAAGAGCTTTTTAAAAACCTTAATGGAATTCTGGTTCTTTACTTCTGTGGTCAGGTGTTTTCTGATTGCATGTTGCAGTCCAGACAAAGCATTTTTAAACAGTCAGGGTTTTGAGTGTGTGTTTGTGGGCAGTGAGAAGAGGCTGACTTGTGTAGAAGTTAACTTCTATGTCAGTTTTATTCTGTCAATACTTTGTTTTAGGTTAACAAATAAGAGGTTTGCTCATTTTACATGTGCTTTTTGTCATGTGATTTATGTGTATTTAATGTCTTAACTTTGTTTGTATTGTTCTAATGAAGCCCAAATTTAGGATCCAGGGGTACTTAACTGGGTTATTTTCTGTTAAAATATAGTTTAAGAAGTTGTCTGCCTGTTTCTTACATTGTGGTGTGTTTTTTAGTGCTTTTCATTTTATTGTATACTGTGGCCTCACTACCCGTTTTTGTAAAATATTTTTATTACTTTGTTAATTAAGTAAGCGAACTGGTCATTATGGACCTCTTTCAGCCACTTCCCTGTCCCTAAGAATAAATATAATGTTGGAGTGGACACTTCATAGATTTTGGGAAGTGACCAGAGTACATGGATGATTACCCAGGCAGGCAGTGACCAGAGAATAAGTATGTTCCACACAGATAATGACTGTGAGTCAGTACTGAGCCCAGAACCCTGTGAAAGATGGACATTTTAACCACAGAGCCACTGCCCACCTACAGACATTGCCACTGACTGAGCTGACAGGCAAAACACTCTGGCTGACAGGTTCAGTGCAACCTTTATCCAAAAACCCCAAACGAATCCAGCAAACTACCCCAATCAAGTGAGAACTGCTGCCTCCAAAGCAAAAACACAGCATCCAAATCTACCAAAACCTCCCATCCATTCCCCCCATCTACTCAATGAGTCAGCCTCCCTCACTCCTAAATGAGGACACTAAAACCAAAGTCTAAGCTCAAATACTGCAAAGTCTTACCCTGACACGCTTACCAGGAGTTTCACACTGCAACTGTGTCCCCACACCCTTAGTGCCTCCACCCCTGACTTAAATTACCGCCCATTAGCCTGCCAAGCCTTATCTGAGGTCGCAGACTCTCATCAATAAATTAGACATAGGGAATTTGGCAGACTTTGGATCCAATTTGTCTTTGGCTTTGTCAAAGGCAGAAGGCTGCTTTAAATGCCTTTGCAGTCCATTTTCTTCTTCAAACGATCAGCAGAAGATATTGATGAAAGGCAGTCCATACAGCCTACCTCGGCCATACTGGTTACCGATCTGGATAAAAACTTGATGGTATCAATTAAAAAAAACTCATCAGCAAGTCAGGGTCCCATCTACACGGTTTACCAAACTGGCCTTCAATACCGATCACCTGGGGTATCATTGAAAACTCCCCATGTCGAGACCAATCAATGTCACAGGAGTGGTCTGTCACAGGGCTCTCCTGGGCCCACACAAGTTTTTGCAGACAAACACAGGAGCTAGCAAAACACAGGGGTTATATAGAACACAAGCAGATGAAGAAGATAAAAAACACATACTTTACACTGAAAACACAGATACAGATATCCTTCAGAAGGCCTGACACAGAGAGCCAAATGCTGCCAGAGCCATGGCCTGAATGCACAGTCATACCCTTTGGGAAAAACATAGGTGGAAAACCAGGTAGCAACCAGTGGCAATCCACTGAAGAGCACAGAAAAACCACATAGTGTTAGGGGACCCAGGTTTGATAGTAGTCTGTCAGTCTTAGGAAGTAGTCCTAAAGTAGTTAGGAGACTTTCTAATTTGGCAACCATATCATGAAGGGAGGTCAATCATCTCAAAGGGTTCTCATAGTCTCCTTTACTCATCATTCACCAATGCAATCCTGATACAATGCCCCCTCATGCATGTATCTGACCTGACCTAGGCAGCAGCTGAGGCCACAAAGTTTCTCAAAGTTCAAAGTTCCTCACCAAAGGAATCTGGTCTCTGCCGACTATGCTGCTCTGCTTGACAAGAACAGCAGCTCTATCAGAGCTCCCTTACCTCTTTGCCTAACATACAAGGCCCAATCATACAGAGGCCATGTCAAACATAGATTTGATCAAAATGCTTCATCCATCAAAATCTAGATCCATCAGAGAGGCGGGAGACTTAAACCGGCTAAGACAACGGGCGTGCTGCGTGCTGGAGTACCGGAGATTACCAAGACAAAGACTGCTTCCAATCAAAATCACATGTGAGGTGGAGCACCAGACCTATGCTTGTGAGGAGTCTGAAGAAATCTTGACGAGAGATGGAGAGATATACCGCTCACCCCCCTAGTTCTCTGTGCTCGACAGAGCACAACAAAATAATGGGTATAGTTCCCCATACTAAAGGGGGTGGGTAAACCACAACAAACGATGGCTAGGGCTTGTAAATGCCCTCGGGCAGATAGCCTAGTATAAACCTATGAACCTATGAACCTATGAACTTTGCCACCTTTAAGATAAATACCATTGGTTAATTTATTTACATGATTTTATGGTCAGAAGTGAAGTGCCAGTTTACTTGACTAATGTGATGTGAGGAATGTTTTCTGAGGTAAGTCTCTTTGACTACCATGGTCCAGGGTTCATTTCTGATTTCTGGTGACTGTGTGGAGTTTGTCTGATTTCCTCATGTGTGCATAGGTTTTCCCAGGAACTCCAGTTTGCTTCCACCTCCCAAAAACGTGCTTGTGAATCGGTTACACAAAATTGTCCATTGTTCATTTACATTTGCTTGTGGCCTGAATCATAACTGAAAAGTGTCCAGAGACTAACCCACATCCCCCATCAGCAAATTACAAATAAGAATGTGTTGGTGGACAGCTGTTTTCGAACTTGGAGGTCTGTGCTATCCTAATTTAACTAACCAGTCCCCCCAAGCAAGTCTTAATACTTTTATTTCCTTTCTTTTGAATAGACTAGTTTATCTTGTACTGCAGTATTAAACTTTTTAGTGTTTGGTGCCAAATCGTAAAGCATCTTTGGCTCAGATTAGGCCAACATAGGAAAGACAAAGCGAAAAAGACTCCTTCAAAAGGTTGCCTTGTATCTCAGTCTGTAGCAAGGTTTGAGGCATTGACAGAATCATGGGGTTTACTTCATCGGCTTCTGTACTGTGTGTTGCTGGACTAAAGTCTGAAAGGATAGTTCATGTTTCTGTATACGGTTTGTTTAGTCAAAGGAAGTTTACTGTTAAAAATGGCAGTTATGTATGTGAAAAAGCAACAGCTGGGAGTAGTATTTTCAGATTATTTCTTAAACTGTCCTGCATCAGTAACTGGAGAAAGAAATGACTTTTGTTGATCAATGTATCTATTTGTAAGCAAGCTCTATAGGTTTATCTCTTTGCATGTCCATTCTATGTGCTGTGACACCACTGGTGGTGGTTGCCTATTAAGAAATGCCCTTGCTTAGTTTTTAAACAGCATGGTGTCAAATGTTAATTTTTTTGTGGGATGACATGAAGAATGACTTTTTACAATATGACAATTACCATGCTATTTACATGTTACCTCATTCTTTGCTCAGTTCAGTTTGTTTAGTCTCTTTGACGTGGTCTGTTGTCACTGCAGCCATTATCAGTGAATATATACCATGATACCAGAATTGGACCCTCTTCTCTTCTTTCTAAATTGCTCTACAAATAGAAAACGTTTTACTAGCTTTACATGTAGTAGTGGGAATATATTGAGAATGCTATACATGTGTGACGGGATCAAATTGAATTAATAGCGTTTTAATTTTCACAAAAAGATAAGAGGTTTAATAGGAAAGCAGTTTAAAATTTATCTTGCTTTATTTATATATGTATATAAATGCGCACACACACACACACACACACACACACACACACACACACACACACACACACACACACACACACACATATGTATAGTTATTGAATAGAATTGTCCGAGATACAAAACCTTTTCATTTGGAGGCCCAAGGAGAAAAGCTGCAAAAAATTACAGTACAGAATTTGTAATACAGAAAAGGTCTGAAAATAATAAAACAGTATAATCTGCAGATTGACTTGAGAAAGCTGCTAAATGCTAAAGAAGTTTGGAAGATCGGTTTTATAAGACATAATTAATAATGCCTGATGAATAAGCTGAGCACATCTTTAGTGGAGATGCACCCCCTTTTCAGTATGTTACTTATTTGTTGTAATAGGTGGTTACAGTTAAGCGAAATACTGAAGGTGTAGTTGTGTGGTGAGAAAAAGGAACGAATACCTGTGGGTTGAATGATGTGTCTAATCTGCAGTGAAAAATTCAGGACAAGACTATAAAGTTATTTTTTGAAATGTACAGCGCTGGATTGTTGGCCTTGAATTGCTTCTGCCATCCTCAACTGAGACCACAAAGTTATTAACGGTAAACAAACAGAAGTGGAAGAGGATGCTGGTATTTCTGTTTCATTAGACTCAAGGACTTATAAAAAGTCACTACTTTAGGCGTTTTTTTTTTTCCTACAGATACAGCTGCTGCTGTCTGTTTTTTGACGTACTTTAATTTTCAGAGTTTCATGTTTCTGCGTACAACAAAAGCAGTATGCTGCTGGCAGTTTCTGAGAAAAAAAAGAGATGCACATTCTCAGAGCACTTACGTGATCCACAGAATGATTGCTAATGGATAGACAACACAGGACTGCATCAGCTATTTATCAAATGAAGTATCTCTGTTCGGCATTACTCAGACTGTATATATAGGGTTGCTTTTTATAATATGTTTTATTTGTGCATTAGTGACTGTTATCAGTTGTTGATAGCGATCTGCAACATGACTGCCTGAAATCCATTTGCTAAATGCATATTTGTGGTAGGAATTTTGCAAATAAAGTAAGTTCCCCTTCCAGTATGTTGTCCAAAATACTGTTCTAACAGGTTCATACCAAGTCCCCAGATATGTTTTGTACTACCGTTGCTGAAATCTGGCACGTGGCCCCAGATGATGATGTCTAGTACAAATCTGCTGTAGTATATATCCCTCCTGCATCTTTTCCCTTTAGCAGGATACTGAATCGGTAACTGAAACGTTTCTGTGACGTTCTCTTGTAGATAAATGAGTAGACATATACACATGTGAGTGTAAGTGTACATGTCTTGATATTATAAACTTAAGTCATCTTTGGAAGATGTGTTAACAGGTAAAAAAAATATTTAGCCTATGATGGCTTTGGGGAGCAGTGATTCCTTCATTCATTTAAACTTGTGTTCTGAAAGCAGTAAAAGTTATCTGTAGGTTTCTGATATTGATGGGTATTCAGGAAAATAACTTCACATAAGATATGCAGTCTAGTACTAAAAGTTCAGCGTGCATTCAAGTACTTCTACAGTGAAGTCAGGAAGGACTTCACAAAAGCTGTACTTGTGCATTGTTTATTTTTTTTCCTTAAGACTTGCATAGCCATTGAGGTGTTTAGGACCTGACTAGAGTGGAAGTGGGGTTTGTTTGGCTGACAAACCAGTGGCAGCATATTTTACTCTGTCTGATCATTCTGTATCAGATACAAGAGTTATGGTTCTTCCAGGACATTTCTGTACATCTTTGGAAAGAAGAACAATACGGATCAAGTTAATTCAGTTCTTCAGTTTGACGGCCTGTGGTTTGAACCTGGATATTGTTTTTTATTAGAAGTGTACTTAAGAACGTTACTCTCTGTGTAACTAACAGTGGACAAAAATAAGGCATACTGAAGAGCAACAAATTTCTTTTTTTTTTTTTTTTCAGGTAATGTATGCTTTTATGATGAATGTACCCTGAATCCAGTCTGTTGACTATCTCAGAACATTAACATGTTTTAGCACCTGTGGTTGTATTCATGACAAGAGAGTTGCTTTCACATAAGATAACATTCTAGTCAGACCATTTGTAACCAAAACCTTGCTCCTGTTTGAGGTGTATTGTCAGAATCTTAAGAATGACAAACACATTTTCTTTTCACTGTCTTTCCTTTTCATAGATAGCCAAACCACAGGCTGTGTAGCGTATTAATTGTACCCAACAGCCATGCAGTCTAAAGCTGTATCTTATTTCTTGGTGGTCCATGCCTTTCTCGTCACTGTGAAATGGGTATTACTGCAAATTCATACTTTGTTAGCCACATTGATCAGACAAAGGCTGGTTGTTTACTCAGAATATTTTACAAATCATAACTTTTTATTTTCTTTCTCTAGATTAACCAATTTCCCTGCATGTCTCTTGTTTTGAGATTTATTGTGTAATTAAATGTCAGGGCAGTCTGTCTCATCTTCTTTGCGCTCTCTCTCTCACACACACACACACACACACACACACACACACACACACACACACACACACACACACACACACACACACACACACACACTCTTTCTCAGAGACGTAATCTTATGAAACATCAGAGTTTCACATTTTCCCCCCACTAGCATTTTTCAAGTTTCTTTTTTTAGCTCATGCCAGTTCAAAAGCTCGAGTAATTGCAAAACCTGTGTTGGCCCCAATAACTATTACACGTCTGTAGTGTGTTCCATATTCAAAACTAGGATTTCTTCTGTATGACAACCATAACCAAATCTGTACCGTGAAACTATTTAAGGATATTTCGCTATGTGTGTACTCTCTGTTGACCACATCACAAACAAACATGGGGGGGATGCTGCTCCCTCCTGTGCATTAACTCCTCAGTGGTAAGATCTGACCACAAAATGATTTCCTTAAGTATTAAAACTAGCCTAGAACCCCCCATCAAAGTCTAAACCTGTTAAGAACTTTGCCAAGTCCAATTACCTCAAGCTAAGTGACAGCTTAATAAACTTGCAAACCCCTCTGAACCTGGATGATACTGAACCCTACGCTGTGCTGTACACAAAAGCACTGCACAACCAGGGCTTTAATGGAAAAGCTCACCCAGACTCCCACAACTTGCTGTGAAGGAAAGGTTAGTTTGCTTTTGCTTTCTTGTATTTTGTATCACCTTATTTCCTCCTCCTATTCTTTACACTGTGTGTTACTTCTGTTCTGCTTTTAATTCCAGGTGTGTCTCTTGAGGCGCACAAACATTTTTTAAACCTTTTCCATCATCTCATCCTGTTGCTGTTGTGTTCTTAAACACAGTTGTCTTTCTAGTTGCTTGCCCCTTATGTTAATTTGACCGTATCTCCTTCCCTCTTCCCTTTCTCTGGCTGTTTTGAGTAAGCACATTATCATTTGTGAAATCACTCCCCTTCAGCTATTTAAATTTAGTGACCATTCCACTGTATTCCATACAACTAGAATACAAGTGTCCACCCATTTCAATCTATCTTGCACTTTTAAAATTAGTGGCTCTCTACTTAGCTAAAGCGTAAGTTACCCTTTTTTTCATATCCTACTGCTTAGTACACACTGTGGTGCTTAGGACATCTTACCTTTAAACATCTATTGCAAGATCACCAGTTACTGGAGAGCCAACATTCTGCCTCTCAGTAGTTATCTGGGCATTATTACTCCTTTTTTCTCTTGGTGAGAGAAGGAGCACAGGGACATTATTTTTTGGAGACTGCTGAGTACCAGAAAGCCTAATAACTGCTTTGTAGGTGACAACTTGGAATTTGTGCTTATATTCTGCTCCTGGTGAGAGAAGGAGCAGAGTGCATTGATTCCGGACTGTTTCTTGTTAGGTAGTGTGTGTCTATGCTTGACGTTCTGATTGGTTTGGCTGCTATTGAAGGCATCTACTAGGAAAAGTCTACAACAAGCCTACAGATCCTTGCATAATCTGAGATAAGACTGTGGATTGCCTAACAGGCTGAAGCCTGCTTCTCATTTTGAGATTGGTGCTAATCTTTTGCTTCTGGTTAGAGAAGAAACAAAAGAGCATTGTATCACAGCAGAGTGAAGCTGTGGTGAGACCAGCACTAGTAGCTGCCAGGCAGTAGCCATTCTTGCAACTTCCCTGTATTCATCATCCTTGATCTGCCTATAAACTTCATCTTTAAATTTCAAGGTCTACATATTTAGTTTTTGGCAGTACCCTGTACAGACAGGCACCTTGAATGACATTTTTCCTGTAAAAGCATGATTGAAATTTCACCAGTACCTAGTTGCACCAGGACGACTAGTTTGCAGTGACAAGCACTGTCCCCAGAGTTGCATACTGGATACTCCTGACATTGCTTTATATTCTCACGCCAACTGTCTAATCAATAAAAAGGTATGTTGCCATGGATATGAACTTTTCCACTATCTGTTACCAGCTTGGTGGATATGGGCATCCTCAGACAATATAGAAATTGCCTCATGTTTACAGACAACCATTTAATTCTTAAACTGATATGGTATGTGAGAGATGTGTTTACACAATTTCACTGGAGGGAAACTCTAGCATAAAAGTACTCCTAATGTCTGTAAGGTTATCAGTAGTACACACGCTGCACCCAGCACACACAATTTGGAGCAGACATATAGACTCACATATGCTGAGGCACTTAAAAATAACCTTCCTAAACCTCCTAGAATGAAGTACACATAACAAATACCCTCAGCAGCCCCACATGCACTCTTTTAAAACACCCAGATAAACACATGGAGCTACATGTCATGGAGCCTCTACCTCTAACCCCATAATGCAAGCCACCACACAGTCCTACATTCTGGTCATTGGAGACTCTATCATGAGACACACTGATGTCCCTCTCACCAGGCTGAGTAAGGAGAAAGTCATGGTCAGTTGCTTATCAGGGGCTAGGATTCACCACATTATGTACATACTCAGGTTATTGTACTAGAAGTACCAGTATGACCTCAGTCATAGTCCATGTGGGAGTAAATGACCTGAGACGTACTTCCCTAGACTATATAGAGAGAGACTTCCTGGAGTTTTTGTAATGTGTGTCTCAGGCTGGTATGAGCCTAGAATTGAGCAGCATTTTACCTTCCCTAAGGATGATGCCACAATACAAAACAAAGGATGACTGACTTCAATAATTGGTTTCTGTTTTAATTTTAAGGGGGTGCAATATTTGCCATCATAGAAGGAGGTTGTCAACAGACCACACTGCTTTCCCAGGGATGGTCTGCACCTCTCCACTCTAGGCTTTCGAATATTAACTAAAACATTGGCTTCCCCCGTAGTGCCTTTTTTAGGCAACACCAATCTGAAAGTGTTTCTGACATAAATCAAAACCAAGAAAATCTAAAGGTATTACTGCTCAATGCTAGGAGTCTAAAGAAAACACTCCACTCCCTAGAAGCTCCCTTCACCCTAGAGAATACTGAGATCTGTATGGTCACTGAAACATAGTTTAAAGCTGCGTAGCACACACCAGCAGTGCAAGGTTATAATGCCTTCCACACATTTAGACCAGCTACTACACACAGACAGGGACTAAAAGTGGAGGTGTCTTGATTTACATCAAAAATAAATGTACCTTAAGGCTGGTTAAACAGGACAATGCACTTGAGGTGCTCTATTTTCAAATCACCCTAGGAAAAATCAAATTGAACTTCCTTGAAAGCTATAGGTCCCCCTCTGACTTAGGAAGTCCATACCATGTATTTAAACTAATTGGAAACGCTCACCATCCAACCCAGTAATATTATTATCCCACTATTAAGTGGGAATCCTATATGACACCAGACGTACAGGCATAGAGATTCCTGGATTTTGTAAACACAAACTCCATGGACCAGATAGACAGTATACCAACCAGGGATGCAACCATACTGGATCTGTTCCTCACTAATATGGGAGAGTGTACTGTAATGTCTTCCCTGTTAAGGTCAGACCACAAAATGGTCTCCTTTGAAGTAAAAATAAAACCTGGACCCCCAGTAAAACCTGGACTATTCAGGAACTACTCTAAGGCTAACTTCCTGCTATGAAGTGGAACCTGGCAAAATTCCAAGTCTCCCCAAACCTTGAGAACACTGCTGCCTATGCAGAACTGTTAACAGAAATCCTGAACAAGCATGTTAATAGTTGCATAGAGACAGTTTGTACCCACCAGGAAGAAGTACAGAACTAACTAAAAGAACAAGCCACCCTGGTGGAATCACAAAATTAATAGGCTGCATAACAGAAGGAAGAAAATCATGGCAAAATTAGGAGGCGCATTAACCAGCAGGGTAAACGCACTCTCCTCAAGGAAAAACAAACCTGTCTGGTGGAAATGGGAAATAACAGCCAATTTGAAGTATATGATTGGCTGTCAACAGTGCAGTAATTCTGAACCCTTAGTAGAACATAGGAGCATCTTGATTGGATATAATACCATTAGTTAGACAAATTATTGGCTAACATCAAAGCACCGATTACATGATCTTGTTCCCCTTATCTCATGCAAATAAGTTCACTGATGCTACATTGTGATTGGAAGTAAAAACCAAAGGAAAAAGGAAGTGATTAAAGCCCCATTATGATTGTTTTTTCAATGTTGTTTAAACAATTGCTGGTCTTTACATTACACAATCTGAAGAAGGCATTTTATGCCGAAAACGCTAATTGTATTTTATTTGTTTTATCAATTAAAGCTCATTTTCTTCTTAATCAAGTGGAACTTGATCATTCTCTGTTGTGGTGGCATCTACAGGATTTTGCTTCTTCTGTTTTCCCAGCCTAAGATGCTTCAGTGCAAGTGGGATATATATTCTCATTTTACTTGGTTTAGCACCTGTGTCTCTAATGGACAGAGGCAACCTGTAAATGGTTCATCGCCCAGGCCCCTGTTTGTAAAGGTTTCATCTCTCAAGACCCTGTTTACATTTATCATGGGTACCCAAATTTGTCATAGATTTGGGATGCATGGCCAGGCTTAACAAGACCCTAGTGTTCATTAGCCTAGTATACACCTATGACCCTATTAACATTTTAAATAAGACTAGACAAAAGCATTCCTTTACAATGCCAGCGCCCATTCTCATATGTCACTGAATAGTATGTAAGTACTTGAATTCCATTGCCATGATTTTACTACCAAATAAATTTCACACTAGTGGCTTTTTCCCAGTCTGTTGCAGGGAAGAAAAACATTAATGTCCATTCAGAGAGGATAAATTATACAATGTACTCTGATTTATATTATGAAATATGTTTAATGATTGGCTAGAGCAATAAGTGTGCCAGTTGTAAATCCAGCATTATCCACAGGAATAAGTTTGGCTGGCTACAGCTATTACAATAAAATATTCTCTGCTGCACTTAGCTGACACAACAAATTAAATCAAAAGAGTGGAAGACTAAATCTGATCCTTCCCAAAGCAAATACATTTAGGATGGGGAAACATACTGTGTCCCACAATTAAAATAATAATAATCTTACTGGCAGGATATCAGGAGTCCATTGGCATCTTCACATAAACAGTGGGACAAACGCACACTCCTGACTCCCAAAATGGGGGAAAAATGTATAAATTGTCATCTGCATAGTGAACTCTGCAAGCATCAACCATACATATCTAGCACATGCCCAGTTTACTAGGAATCCATCCTAAGACATGGAATAAAAAGGAAGAAAACACTTTTGAAGAAAGACGTTCAGAAATGTAATTGCATTATTTAAAAAAAGGACATCAGTTCTTTAAATAATGGCATTGAATACTTTTTTTTTTTTTTTGGATAACTGTATTGTATAATGGCAGTAATCCATGACTCAGTGCAGGTATTACTGGTTTACCCACAGCTGGCTTATTTGTTTCATCATTCAGGTTTCTTCTTTGATTAAACCATGCCATCCATAGGGGGATGAAGCATTATCCTTATGCAGGTGATGACAATTGCTAAACTACCTGAGTGTGGTATTACATACCCTGCCAGTAGTGAAGTTCAGTATGAATTACAAAATGACAAAAATCCAAAGTGTACACATTTCATTTATGGTGAAAAAACATATTTGCCTTGATAGCAGTAGAAATTTTTGATGGAGGTTGCCTACGATAAAAAAAAAAAAAATTATGGAAAGACCTAAATCCCCTGTGTGACTAGAGAACTTTTTCCTCTACAAAAATGTTAATCTTCACATGTTTTATTGTTTTTGATCATAGGTCTGTGCTGGATTGTATTAGGAGTATAGTTAGCTTGGACATTTTATGTTTTTTTCCTGTTTGCAGGTTTTATTGTTTTTGATCATAGTTTTGTGGTGGATTGTATTGGGAGGGTAATTAGATGGGTTGGATATTTTGATATGCTTTTTCCTCCATGTGTGCTGCCTATCAAGTGATGTTCATCGTGCATACAGCTGCAGTCATAACAGATGGGTTCTCCTGCTGTCAGGCGGGTCCTCGGTCGGCCGAATTCCAAAGTCTAGGTCCGGCATTGGTTGTAGTCGCTTCTTCCCTGACGTCAGAGCGACAGGGGTATAAAAGAACCAGCCGACGCCATTTTCTTCAGTCTTTCTTGCTGCACGGTGCCCGAAGCAGAAGCAGTTCGCAAGTGCCGGTCGGCCAGCTCCTGAGATTACGAATATTTTGCAACCGAAGTCTTCTTGAAAGCTAAGTACCCCGTTGGGGAAACTTTTCTTGCCCCAGACCGATGTCAAAGTTAATAATTGCATTTCATGTGGGAAGCAAATACCGCATAAGGATTTTCATTCCCTCTGCATTCCTTGCTTAGGCCCAGACCACGACGTCTCGGCCTGTCGTTTTTGTGCTACATTCAACAGACGAACCATTAAGAGTTGGGCGGAGTTCGCCCAACACTATTTTGGCAAAAAATTTAATTACATTATGTCGTCAGATACTCGCGACTCCAGTTTTGAGTAAAAGATGCAAAGATAAGGACCAACATACGAGGTCCGCGGCTTCTACCGACACCACGCCAAAGCTGACTACAGGTGGTCTGGTTCTCAGTGAGGCGCCTACGCAGCCCCTGACTACCGACAACACTTCATTGGCAGTGTCTACTGTACCCGAGGTCGCAGGCTCTTCGGCCCACACCCCGACTACCGATACCGAAGCCACTC
Organism: Protopterus annectens; assembly: GCF_019279795.1. Lineage (NCBI taxonomy): Eukaryota > Metazoa > Chordata > Ceratodontiformes > Protopteridae > Protopterus > Protopterus annectens. The sequence goes on from NC_056726.1 coordinate 545,431,716, forward strand.
TTGGCGGTGAAACACAGAGTTTAGATAGGTCTGCCACCTCTCAAGGTGTCTTCAGGCCTTCCTCTTCTTTTTCCATCAAGGCTTTCACTAAGTCTAAAGCAGCCATGCATTCTAAGAGACAAGCTCCACAGGGCCCTTCTCAAGGCCCCATGCCTAAAAAGCAGATGCTCAAAATGGCTGAGGATTTGATTACTCTTATCAGGGGTTCTCAACCCCCCCCTGGACAAAATGCCCAGAGTGGAGGAAGAATCCCCCTCCTCGGACCAGGCCTCCATTATTTCAGAGCATTCTGATGACCAGGAACATTCATACTCCCCTTTTGAAGATTCTGATGCAGAGGAGTCCATTCACTCTGTCTCCCCTCCTGAGGATTACTCTTTTGGGGAAACCTTGCATACCTTGAGGGAACACTTCCACTGGGAAGGCCAAGAGTACTCAGACTCCAAGAAAAGGCTTAGGGATTTTCTCTTGCTCCCTCAGCACAGGCCTCTGGCTATACCTCCTGTCTTAGACATTCTTGATGATGTTTATTCGGAGGCCTGCTTTAACCCAGACTCTCTACCTCCAGCCCCAGTCCAGCCTGACAGGTATTACCGGGTTCCTGACTCACACCAGTTCCTATACAAAAGCCATGCGGCTGACCCAGAAACCATCTCACAGGGTCCCAAGGGAATTAAGGCCTCCACTGCTAAAAATCCATTACCTTCAGAGAGAGATTCCAGAGCTTTAGAAAGGTGGGGGAAAAAGGTATACACCTCGGCCACCTTAACCATGAGGGCATTAAACTGCCAGTTCCATATGTTAAAGTACAAACAGTTTCTGTTATCACAGTTGAGAAGCAAAATGTCACAACCTGAACAACCAGACTTGAAGGAGTTGCAGGATTTGATGCATAGTGCAGAACAAGTGGGTAAACATACCTTGCAATGTGGTTTTGATGCTTTAGAGACCTCATGTAGAGCTGCTGTTACAGGATCAGTCATATGTAGACATGCCTGGCTCAAAGAGCAAACCTTACCAGATCATGTCAAAGCTAAATTACTAGATGCCCCTCTGCAAAAAGATGTATTATTTGGTGTTAAAGCTGAGGAGGTATTAAAGAAAACGGAGGAAAAGGCTAAGTCAATGCAAACAATGAAAGATTTCCTACAAGTACAACCTCCACGTTTCAGTAGAAATTGGCCTTCCAAAAATTGGTCCTTTCCAGCCACGGACAGACCCCAAAGAGGTAGATACAGGCACCCGAGGGGCAGAGGGCAATCTCAAGGATCATTGAGAGGCAGACAATGGCAAGCTCCTACACAAAGAAGTGGTGAGGATAGTTCACAGCCATTCAGAAAGCAGACCCAGTGACTTTCCCCTATGCATGCCAAGCAAGGCTCAAATGGCAGCACCTTTAGGCGGAAAACTGGCATTATTTTCGAAAAATTGGCATATTGTCACAAAAGACAAATGGATCCTGGACATTATAAACAGAGGCTACAAATTCCATTTTCACACCCTTCCAAAAATGAGAGGCATGCCAAACCTGCCACACAATCAAAGGGCAGAGGCACAAAAACAGATTTCAGATCTCATGGACATGAAAGCTATTCAAGAGGTACCCACACAAGAACAAGGTCAAGGTTTTTACTCCAGACTATTCCTGGTACCAAGGAAGGGAAAAGATTGGAGACCTATTTTGGACCTATCCATCCTAAACACATTTTTACTCATGCCAAAATTCAAGATGCTCACATTACAGCAGCTTCTTCCCATGCTGGGCAAGGAGTCTCGGCTGGTAACATTGGACCTCAAGGTGGCATACCTGCATGTCCCAATCAGACAAGATTGCAGAAGATACCTCAGATTTCTTGCAGGTTCAACCCATTATCAATTCTCTGCATTGCCCTTTGGCTTATCTACTGTGCCCAGAGTATTCACGAAATGCCTGGCATCAGTAATTGCCTACTGCAGACTTCAAGGGATACAAATATACCCATATTTGGATGACTGCCTGATCCAAGCGGACAGCAAGCACATACTTCTGAAACATCTGGCTTTTGTAATAATGTTGTTGAATTCTCTGGGATACACAGTCAACAAAAAGAAATCAAGGCTGATACCCTCTCAAACCATAATTTTCCTAGGTGCCAACTTGGACACAAACACCCAGATGGCCTACCTCACGCCAGAGAAACAAGGGCAACTAACTCAATACTTCAGAAAACTAGCAAATTTCACCAGGCTGGCTGCAAGGAAAATCCTGCAGGCTCTGGGATTCATGGCATCTTGCATCCTACTAATCCCATGTGCAAAGCTGCATATGAGAAAACTTCAATGGTACCTGAAAAACCTATGGTCTCAACACAGCCACAGTTTGGAAACAATAATACCACTGATTCCATGTCTTCAAAAGGAATTTCTGTGGTGGGCTCAAGCATGCCAAAGAAACAAATATCTCCCATTCTGAAAACCTCAAGCAAATCAAGTCATCACAATCGACGCCTCGGACTACGCCTGGGGGGCGCTCATGACAGATCGGTGCTTTCAGGGCAAATGGTCCCAAAAAGAAAAGCACCTACACATCAATCAAAAGGAAATGCTAGCAGTAATAAATGCTATTATGGCTTTCAAAGACCTTCTGCATCCAGGTCAACTATTGATAAGGACAGACAATACCACAGTAATGTGGTACATAAACTGGGAGGAACCATTCATACCCCCTGTGCAGGCTGGCCATGTCTCTTTGGAACATGGCTCTGGAATTACAAATCGAGCTTCAAGCACAGTACTTGCCAGGCAAGGAAAACACGCTGGCAGACAACCTAAGCAGAAATATGACAGATCCACACGAATGGAAGTTGCATCCTCGAGTTTTTACAGAGTTAATTCAAGCATGGGGAAGGCCAGACATAGATCTCTTTGCCTCTCACAAAAATCACCAATTGGCAAAATTCTGCTCAAGGACCTTTCATCCACAGGCCTGGAGAGTGGACGCACTCTCTTTCAGTTGGACAACAATGACAGTTTATGCCTTTCCACCTCTTCCTCTGCTGCCCAAAGTTCTATTAAAAACCAGAGCAGACAGACCAAAGATGATTCTCATTGCTCCAGACTGGCCAAGACAACACTGGTACCCACTCCTGAGAAGCCTGACGCATTCCCCACCATGGATCCTACCTCTAATGCCTCCTCTTCTGACTCAGCACAGCTTCAAAACTCTTCACAGTCAGCTGAAAACACTCAGTCTGGCCGCATGGAAGATTCCTTAACTTCACCACAGACCCTACTCTCCAAGGAGGTGCAGGATGTCATTTTGGAGGCCAGAAGGCCTTCTACTAGAAAAGCTTACTCTGCAAAATGGAAACTGTTTTGTGCCTGGAATGAGAAAAAGGGCCAGAATCCTGGAATACTGAATTTACCTCAGATATTACAGTATCTAGCTGAGATGCTAAGCAGTGGACTTTCATTCTCCTTCATCAAAATCCATGCCTCAGCCATTTCTGCAGAATACAACACTGATCCTCCTTTATTCTCTCACCCCCTCTTAAGACAATTCCTCAGAGGGGCTAAGAATATAAAACCCCCAAGGAAACAACCAGTACCTGCTTGGGACCTGAATTTCATTCTAGAAAAACTGACCTTGCCTCCTTTTGAGCCAGCTGCCTCAACAGAACTGCAATATATGTCCTGGAAAACAGCCTTCCTTCTGGCTATCACCTCAGCTCGCAGGGTATCGGAACTACAAGCCCTCATGGCTGTGCAGCCTTTCATCATTTTCCATCAGGACAGAGTTTCCTTACGAACCAATCCGTCCTTTATGCCAAAGGTGGTATCCAGGGTAGCTTTGAATCAGGCTATCCACTTAACTACCTTTTACCCTAATCCTCAAAACAAAGGGGAAGAGACTACTACACTCCTTGGACATCCACAGACAGCTGCATTATTATTTGGACAGAACAAAGCCTTTCAGAAAATCAGAGCAACTCTGTGTCCTATGCTACAGGAGCTCAAGGGAAGCCAATTTCAAAACAATCTCAAAATGGATAGCCCACTGCATACGTTTTTTGTTACTCTTTTCATGGTAAAACTGTACCTGCAGGCATCAGATCTCACTCCACAAGGGCCACAGCTACCTCTGCAGCTTTCCTCAGAGGGGTTCCTACCAAAGATATTTTGGAAGCAGCCACTTGGAGTTCTGTGCATACCTTCTCCAAACACTATCACCTACCATTATACTCCAAAACTAGAGCAGGCTTTGCCACTGCAGTCTTGCAGGGCATCCTGGCTCCTCCTAGTTCCACTTAGTGCCTACCACCCCTTTTTTAGCTTTGGGATTCTACCCATCTGTTATGACTGCAGCTGTATGCACGATGAACATAGTATAGTTTTGTACCTACCATAAATGTAGATGTTCGAGTGCTAATACAGCTGCAGTCCAGGTTTCCCTCCCTCCTTCCCCTCTTGGGACAGGCCTATTGGCTAACACCTCCTCATACAACCTGATTGGGGTATTCATTTATGGTGTATTTGCTTGCAACTACTGTTTTTTGATTATATTACATTGCATTATTACATAAATTTATGTATTGCCTTCCTTCTGGGGGCACCTGACATCTGGGGCAAGAAAAACTGAAGAAAATGGCGTTGGCTGGTTCTTTTATACCCCTGTCGCACTGACGTCAGGGAAGAAGCAACGACAACCGACGCCGGACCTAGACTTTGGAATTCGGCTGACCGAGGACCCGCCTGACAGCAGGAGAACCCATCTGTATTGACTGCAGCTGTATTAGCACTCGAACATCTACATTTATGGTAGGTACAAAACTGTACTTTTTGTGTCAGTCTTAAATGCATTCATTCCTCTAGACTGGGCATCCCCAGCATGAGTGGGAGATACTACTGGAGGAACAGTAATCCAGGCAGCCACGAATGCGGTTTGTACTCCTGCCAGCATTCCAGCAATGAGGGTATTTCCAGATAGGCTGTAACCTTACTCACTGATGGCAGAATGTGCATTATTTCAGACCATGAGGCATACTTTGCCATGATTCTACTTGCACTCTGTGAGGGCTGTTGTCAAATTTATGGACTTGGTTGTTTTGAAGTCTGAGTAAGACTCCTCTTTTTCTGCTTTACTGTTTCCTCCCACACAGCTGCCCATAAGATGATGCCAGTGCCTCTAGTCATTTATTAGGTCTCCCTTTTACTTCCTGACCTCTCCTAGATTCTTTGCTGCATTATGATTGGGACTAGTGAGGAGATTGTAGTATCCAGGGGCAGGGTCATATTGCTGCCATGGTGTATTTTCCTAATTTCGCCCTTTTACATACCGAGCAACCTTTCCAAGGGCAGGGCATGCTATGGACATACAGCACTGAACCACTCCTCACTTCCACAAGGGGCTAACATCAGCAGGATAACCTACCCAGTTTTGGCAGCACGTTGCAGTTTTCTGCATAGATTACAGTGGGGTGTTCAAATGGCTTAGTTTACCCCAGAAATGTGGCCCTCCCCCATCCTTGACCTCTAGCATGTCAGATACCAAAGCTGTCAGGACGTTAACCCTGTAAAACACAGTGCCACAAACCTCCACTTGCATGGCAGTGATTGACTTGGAGCTACCACTTACACCCCTTCCCACAGTAAGGATGTGCATATGCCAATGCTCACTTCCATCCTTCACCATTTGATCCTTCCTCCAACCAAGCCACTATCCAAACTCAGGTTATCTTAGCCGTAGTTATGTTTTTTATTTCTGGGTACCACAGAGCTATATTAGAGGGGGTGGGTCTTTTGAAATGGCCATTCACATATTATGATAATATACTCTTCAAAGCTAGTTTGTTGTTAGGATAATCAGCACACTGTCAAGGATTTGACTTTGAAGTGGAAAACAGGGTGTGCTGAGCAATTTGGACTGTATTTCATTTGCTTATTGTCTGGAAGTTGGAGCAGAGGTAAAACTTTGATCTGTAGTTCCTGTGGTACAGGGTTTGATTGCTGCAGCCCTCATTTGCCTACTGTGTGATCTAGCATGAGTCACTTAACCAGTTATTGATCCAGGATCACCCCTGAAAAGGGACTCTGTGTCCAGGTGGCCTACCTAGTTATCAAATGGGTATCATTATTAGTATTATTATATGTTGTTCTGGTAATTTGCGGTCATCTCGGCCCCTTTCATCTTTGCTTACCACTTTTCCACCAAAAAGTAGATGAATAAATGGTGAACTGAAGTCAGAGCGGAGTCTGTATTACAAAATATGCTAACAGGCTGCATATAAATCTGAGATACTAGGCCAGTTTTTATATTTTTGAGTGTTTTTATTTTTTTTCAGTGAGAAAGCCATTGATTTGTTTTCAAATTTAGGCCAGGTATTTTGATTTAAGGGAGAGACCCTGAAGTATTACAAATTGGTGTACTGTAGAAAGTTTGAAAATTTATAGGGTTGCTGGGTTGCTGTGTTCACTGTCAACGTTAAAGTGACGGTCTCGGCAGTCCAAAAGAACTGAAGTATTAGAGCTGCTACTGAAGCTTCTCTGAATTGAGAGGAACAATTTGAGCAACTCCGGGCACCGAATGAAGGATGTCTCTCAAGAGTTGCACGAGTGGACCCCAGAAATGCTTAAGAGATGGTCTTCCCTTGGCTGGGAATCATGCAGGATGAGCTGAGGACTGTTGCTGTGAATAGGATAGTCTGGTTCGTCTTGCTTTTCTTGATGCTCATTGCAGCCATAATCAAGATCGCAGGTAGAAATGGATGGGTGCCGTGAAGCGTGTAAAAATGGCAGGCAGTCAACCGAGGTGCCAGCTGCTGCTCATGTTTTTTTGAGAAAGCTCAAAAAATCTAAAAGTATTTGTGTACCACATGGCTGTTGACAGCACCCATGCAAGTTTTCCCTGGGCACTGAACCTTGTTTGGATAACCCCAGTAGGGTGTAGGATCACGGTGAGAGATATTTTTCCAAATTGCTCAAAAGATTCCTGAATAGTCATGGGTTAGATGTGAGAGAGAGAGTCTGTCTTGTTTTTAATTGGAGCATTAAGTTAAATTTTGTAGTGAATAACCAATTGGTTGAAAATGATCTTGCATGGTGTATGTTTACACTGTGCATTAAATTGTCAATTGTGAGATGCACGTTTATTAGTAAGACTATAACTAGTACAGCACATGTGCGTAGGAAATTTACCAGTCAGTGTGTGATAGAAACAGCACTGGTATTGTGGAGGATCTTTGGGAAAATGTTATTGCCATACTACTGGTATTCCTGTGCAGTGTGCCACCTGCCATGAATTATCTTGTATGCTAGTCGGTATTTATATTGATATTGCTTGTAACCATAATGAAAGGAGTACAGTTTCCTTTGGACACTTGTATAGTTTTGAAGGTTATTAGCCATGCAGTGGAAAAAATGATTCAGTTAGAGATATCTGTACAGACTTGAGATGTACTCAGTGAAGACGTTTGAAGATGTTCTGTTAAGATGTCAACTATTTGAAGAGAGACGTGGCTTTGAGAAGATTGCCATCCTAGAACCTATAGACTGTTTTGGGATTTGTAGGTGACAGCCAAAACTGACATAGTTTTAATGATATTAGTACTCTGACTGCTCTGCAAAAGCTATGATGTCAGTCACAAGTTCAGAGCATCTTTACTTTTTTTTTTTTTTTATCTCCTGTGGAGCAGATTGTCAACCTGCCACTAATTTCTATCCTCAGTGTCAAATGCCTGGAATCACTCTTGGTCCTCCTGTGCAGTATGCAGTAACCGGGGCTTCCATCTCTGCTTATGGACTCCTTCCTTCTCCTAGAATGATCAGCTGGTAAAGTATCTCTGTCTGTCTTTATCTCCACCAGTGAACTCCTCATGAGCCGGATCTGGTAGTTGCTGGGTGTCATTCTTGGAAGTAGTAGACACCAGAGCTGTGCTGTTAGCATGCAATAAAATCCTTATAAGCGGCTCTGCAACTGGTTATCAAAGGAAGATGAGGCGCTTGGGACAGGAAGTATTCCTTACATCGCAGGTGCCATCTTGGGGAATAAGAAACCAAAACTGGTATGTGCCTATCGTATAGTGGCAGCACTATCTGACACATTGAGTGAAACTTAGCTGTAATAAATCAGTTGTGGTGGCTATTTGCACACCAACTCAAAGGCCTAGGGAAGATCTTTAAATGTGGAGGCAAGTTTGTCTTCATTATGATTGATGACTCCCTAGTGCTCATTTGGCAGAAATTACCTGTTATTTGCATTAATGTTTTCTCTGTGTTAACCTAACCTCTTCACCTTGTCAGCTACATTTCTCCACAGCTGTTTTCCTCCCTTCAGACCAAGACTGTTTGGGTCTCTGTGACTGTATGACTACTGCAGAACTTCTGAAGATCCCAGGCTAATGTGTTTGATATTTTTACTGATGTTCATCATGTTACATTGCTGCAGTCATTACACTTGGGTTATCCTGCCGTCAGGCAGTTCCCCAGTCAGCCTGAGTTCCAAAGTCTTGGTCCGGCATCGGTTGCTGTCGCCTCCTCCCTGACGTCAGTGCGATAGGGGTATATAAGATGCAGCCAACACCATTTTCTCCAGTCTTTCTTGCCGCGCGGTGCCCGAAGCAAAAGCAGTTCGCAAGTGCCGGTCGGCCGTCTCCTGAGATTTTCATTTCGAATCCAGAAACCGAAGTCTTCTACAAAGCTAAGTACCCCGTTGGGGAAACTTTTTCTTGCCTCAGACCGATGTCAGTAAAAGTTAATAACTGTATTTCTTGTGGGAAGCAAACACCTCATAAGGATTTCCATTCCTATTGTATCCCATGCCTAGGCCCTGACCACGACGTTACTGGTTGTCAGTTTTGTGCTAGGTTTAACAAGCGCACTATTAAACATCAGTTTGATTTTGCCAGACATTATTTTGGTAGAAAAATCAGTTATACCATGCCGTCGGAACTCCCGACGACCGGAATACACAAGAAGTGCAAAGACAAGGATAGGCATCCGAGGCCCAAAACTGACGACTAAGCCTCTTCTAGGCCAGTCGCCGGTTCTCCGGTTTTCAGCGAGGCACCTTCGCAGCCCCTGACTACCGCTTCTGTAGAACCACAAGCCGCCTCTGACTCCCACGTGGATATGGCTGGGCCTTTGGAAGCACAAGTTCTTCAGCCTACTGAGGCTAACCTTTCAGAGGGATCCGGAGTAGCTGAGCAATCCACAGCTACAGAGGGTGTCTTCAGACCTACTCAGTTAAGCATTAAACCCTCAGCTAAGTCTAAGCCTCCTTTAAAGTCAAAGAAACAAATACAGCATTCTCCAGGACAGGCCTCCATGCCTAAGAAGCAAATGCTCAAAATGGCCGAAGACCTAATCACTCTGATCATGGGGTCCCATCCCCCTCCTGATAAAAGACCTAGACAGGATGCAGACTGACTCATCCGACCAGGTGTCCATCTCTTCTGATTCATCCTCAGACCTAGGATACTCTTTACCCCCTTATGAGGATTCTGATGCTGAGGAATCTATTCCATCAGCCCCACCACCTGAGGACTACTCCTTTGGGGAAACCCTACATACCATGAGGGAGCATTTCCGCTGAGAAGGCCAGGATTATTCAGAATCCAAGAAAAGGCTCAGAGACTTCCTTTTATTACCTCAACACAGACCCCTTGCTATTTCGCCAGTGTTAGATATTGTGGATGATGTGTATACTGAATCCAGCTTAAATCCTGATTCCTTATCTCCAGCCCCTGTTAAACCTGACAGATACTACAGAGTCCCTGACTCACATAAATTTCTGTATAAAAGCCCTGTAGCTGACCCTGAAACTATTTCTCAGGGACCCAAAGGAGTTAAGGCCTCATCAGCCAATAATCCAGTTCCCTCTGACAGAGATTCCAGAGCATTAGACAGATGGGGAAAGAAAGTATATACGTCTGCAACTTTAGCAATTCATTCTCTCTTTCGGCTTTTCCCGTTAGGGGTCGCCACAGCGGATCATCTCTTTCCATTTCTTCCTATCCTCTGCATCTTGCTCTGTCACACCAACCGCCTGCATGTCCTCTCTCTAAACCTTATCTTAGGCCTTCCTCTATTCCTCTTACCTGGCAGCTCCATCCTTTTCCCAATATACCCATCATCCCTCCTCAGCACATGTCCAAACCAACGCTCTCTTGCTTTGACACCAAACTGTCCAACATGAGCTGACCCTCTAATATACTGATTCCTAATCCTATCCATCCTAGTCACACCGATTGCAAATCTTAACATCTTTAACTCTGCCACATCCAGCTCTGACTCCTGCCTTTTGTCAATGCCACTGTCTCCCTTCTCCACCCATTCCATCTTCTCACTCTTTCTTACTTCTTCTAGACCTTCCTTTCACTCTTCCCGGATACCGTCGTCACAAATCTCTCCTGACACTCTTTCCCCCACTCTACTCCCCTGCATACTCTCTTCTTCACCTCTCTAGAGCATATCTCCACCTCTCAGAGTCTCCTCAACCTGATCAAACATCATAGTCACGGGGCCTCCCTGTCTGATCTCATCTGTCAACCTGTCCATCACCACTGCAAATAAGAAAGGACTCAGAGCTGATCCTTGATGTAATCCCACCTCCTACATATCCTGTACCACTCACTTCCTCATACAATACCACAACTCTTCTAGGCACCCTGTCATATGCTTTCTCCAAGTATTTCTCCATCAGCTCTCAGAGCCAAAATCTGCATCATCTTTGCTCGGCATGAAACCATACTGCTGATCACTAATCATCAACACTTCTTAACCTTTGCTTCCACTACTCTTTTCCCATAACTTCACTCAGTACTGATCATTTTTTCCCTCTGTAGTTACTGCAGCTCTGCACTGCACCCTTCCCTTTAAAGATAGATAGGTGCCAAACTTTTTTTCTCCTCTCCCCTCAGGCATCCTCTGACTTTCCAAATAATTAAATTTCATCTAGTTAGAAACTCTGACTTTCCTAAGCCTCTCCATGCTTCCATCCATATGTCATCTGGGCCAGCAGCCTTTCCATTCTTCATCCATCTTCTTCATAGCTGCCCTTCCTTCCTCCTTTGCTAATCTCTGTTTCACTTCCTGATTCACTATCCACATCATCCAACCTCTCTCTCTTCTTCCTCTCTCATTCATCATCCTCTTCTCATCCTCTTCCATCTACTCAACAACACCTCTCCTCTCTTTGAGTACCCTTCTCTCACTATCCCTTATCACTCTACACATGCTGCACATCTTTCCCAGCTCTGTCCTTCAGCTAGTCTATCTGTCCAGGTTCTTTTCTTTTCTTTAGTGTCCAATCTCTCGTACTCCTCCAATCTGCCCCCATCCTCCTTTTCTGCCACCTCTCTCTTTGCCATGCGCCTCATCTCCTTATACATGTGTACTTTCTTCATCTCTTTGACAATCCCACTTCTTCTTAGCCAGCCTCTTCCTCTGTATACTCTCGTCCTCCTTCCTCTGTCCAGATGTCACACCAAGCACCTTTCTAGCAGTCACCCTTACTAGTTCTGCTTAGTTACCCAGCTATTCGGTAACTCTCCACTGCCTCCCAGTGCCTGTCTTAACTCTTCCCTAAACTCCTTGAACACTATTCTATACCACTAATCTAATCTATAATCTTACTCACACTCACACCTGCCACCACACAGTCAATCTCCTTAAGACTGGCCCTCCTCCTACATATATAATCAATCACTTTATCTTATCTTCCTCTCCTCTTATGCGTCATGCTCCACCCACCCTCTTCTTAAAATCACATTATTCACCACAGCCATGTCCATCCTTTAAGCAAAATCCCATCCAATCTTCCCTTCTTTCTCCTCCTTAACACCATACCCTACTTATCACTCCCTCTCCCCCTCTGTTCACTTCACCAACATGCCCATTAAAGTCCGCTTGAGGAGCATATGCAAACACAACATTCATCATTATCATCCATTAAGCCATAAACATAAACATCACTCGGTCAGACACTCCAGACATCTAAACCGTCTAAACACTCTTGGCATATTGTTCCTATTACCCCAGCCCTACCCCATTTCTCCTGCCATCCACCATGATAAAACAATTTGAACCCCTTCCTAAACACCTGGCCTTTCCCTTCCTTCTGGTCTCTTGCACACACAATATATCAACCTTCCCTTCTTCTCTCCCATCAAGCAGCTTTCCTCTTCCTATACCAGTCATACTGCCAACATTCAAAGTTCCTACCCTCACTGCTACACTCCTAACCTTCCTCCTATCTTCCTGCCTTTGGGCACGCCTTCGCCCTCCTCTTCTCCTTCTGCAACTTTAGCAATGAGAGCCTTAAATTGCCAGCTTCACATGCTAAAATATCAGCAATTTTTACTGTCTCAGTTAAAACAAAAAATGCTTCCAGAATCGGATCCTCCTAATTTTAAAGAAATGCAGGATTTATTGCATGCAGCTGAACAAGTGGGAAAGCATACTTTGCAATGTGGTTTTGATTCTCTAGAGGCCTCCTGCAGAGCAGCAGTTACAGGCTCTGTCATTAGAAGACATGCTTGGTTAAAAGAACATACGTTACCAGATCATGTTAAAGCAAAATTATTGGATGCACCTTTGCAGCAGGATGTGTTGTTTGGAGTTAAGGCAGAAGAGGTACTAAAGAAAATGGAGGATAAGGCAAAATCTATGCAAACGGTGAAGGATTTCTTACAGGTTCAGCTCCTAGATTTAGCAAAAACTGGCCAACTAAGAATTGGTCCTTTCCAATTGCAGACACCTCAAAGGGGAAGATACAGACGTCCAAGAGGTAGAGGTCAAACACAAGGTACTTACAGGCCTCGACAGTGGGTTGCATCAGGCCAGAAAGAAGGGGAAGACAGGCACCAACCATATAAAAAACAGCTCCAATGACTTCCCACTACAGCTGCCAAACAAATTCTTCTTGGCAGCCCCCTTGGGAGGAAAACTGGCACTCTTCTACCACAATTGGCAAATGATCACCAAAGACAAATGGGTTCTCAACATTGTATTTCAAGGTTACAGGTTTCACTTTCACACTCTGCCAAGGTTAAAAGGAATGCCAAATCTGCCACCAAATCAATGGGCAGAGGCTCAAAAACAAATTACAGCACTCATGGATATGAGAGCTATTCAAAAGGTACCATCACAGGAGCAAGGACAAGGATTTTACACAAGACTCTTTCTGATACCCACAAAGGACAAAGCCTGGAGACCCATTCTGGATCTTTCATCTCTAAACACTTACCTGGATGTTCCGAAATTCAAAATGTTGACATTACAGCAGCTTCTTCCCATGCTGGGCAAGAAAGCTTGGCTCGTGACTTTGGACCTCAAAGAGGCATACCTGCATGTCCCTGTCAGACAAAACTGCAGAAGATACCTCAGATTCATATCGGGTTCAATGCACTACCAATTCTCTGCACTGCCCTTTGGCTTATCTACTGCGCCCAGGGTCTTCACAAAGTGCCTGGCACCAGTAATTGGATTTTGCAGACAGAAAGGAATTCAAATTTATCCGTACCTGGACGACTGCCTGATTCAAGCAGAGAGCAAAGACATTCTTCTAAAGCATCTGGCGTTTGTAAAAAAAGTTAAAGTTGCCTGGGGTACACAGTAAATGAAAAGAAATCAAAACTAGTGCCCTCACAAGAGATTATATTCCTGGATGCCAGCTTGAACACAACGGCCCAGATGGCTTATCTCACGCCAGACAAACAAGGACAACTGACTCAATACTTTCAATTGATGGCAACAAAGACCCAACTCCCTGCAAGAAAAAATCTGCAGGCCCTGGGTTACATGGCATCTTGCATACTACTAATTCCATATGCCAGACTGCATATGAGGAAACTACAATGGTACCTAAAGAATGTATGGCCTCAACACTGTCAAAGTTTGGAAACAGTTATACCACTAATCCCTTGCCTTCAGCAGTAGTTTCAATGGTGGGCTCAAGCTTGTCACTTCAACAAGGGACAGCCTTTTACACAACCCACAGCCAGGCAAACACTGACATCAGATGCATTGGATTACGCCTGAGGAGCACACATGGCAGGCAAATGTATTCAGGGCACGTGGCCCGCAGAACAAAGGCATCTTCACATCAATCAAAAAGAGATGCTAGCTGTACAAAATGCGCTTATAGCTTTCAAGGACCTGCTGCATCCAGGACAACTACTACTAAAGACAGACAACACCACAGTTATGTGGTACATAAACAAGCAAGGGGGCACTCACTCCTAACCCCTATGCAGACAAGCTATGACCTTGTGGAACACAGCTATAAACCTTCAAGTTCATCTGCACAATTCCTGCCAGGAGACAAAAACACACTGACAGATGACTTAAGCAGAAACATCATGGATCCCCACGAATGGGAGTTGAATCCACAAATATTCAGAATGATAACAGAAATGCTGGAGCCTGGACATAGATCTGTTTGCATCCCCAATAAACTGCCAGCTACAAAAATTCTGCACAAGGAGTTACCATCCACAAGCCTGGAAAGTGGATGCCCTCTCATTCAGCTGGGAGAACCTACAAGTATATGCTTTCTCACCAGTACCTCTCCTGCCAAAGGTACTCATAAAAGCCAGGTAGAAAGAGACAAAGATGATCCTGAAATCTTAAGGAGCTTAGCACAAGAACCACCCTGGATTTTGCCTCAAATCCCACATCTGCTGACTCAGCACAACAAACAAATACTACACAGCCAGCTAAAGACCTTAAACCTAGCTGCATGGAAGATTCCTTAGTAAAACAAGGAATGCCTCTCTCCAAAGCTGTTATGGATGTCATTCTGGAGGCCAGAAGGCCTAGTACCAGGAAAGCCTATTTGGATAAATGGAAGAGATTCTGTGCCTGGAACCAAGCTCACAGCCTTGTCCCTCTTGTCCCAAACATTCCTCAGATACTACAATACTTAACTGAGATGCTGGACAAAGAACTCTCCTTCTCATCCATCAAGATCCACGCCTCTGCCATCTCTGCTCATTACAACACGGATCCACCAATTTTCTCTAATCCTCTGTTAAAACAGTACCTCAGAGGGGCTAAAAACATAAGACCGCCCCGTAGAGCACCTACTCCAACTTGGGACCTCAACTTTGTTTTGGAGAAGCTAACTTTACCTCCTTTTGAGCCAGCCAACACAGCAGAATTAAAATACATCTCTTGGAAAACTGCTCCGCTCCTGGCAATAACATCAGCAAGAAGAGTTTCAGAATTACAGGCACTAATGGCAGTGGAACCTTTCATCATTTTCCACCAAGACAGGGTGTCTTTAAGAACAAACTCTACTTTTATGCCAAAGGTGGTATCCAGTGTGGCTCTAAACCAAACTATTCACCTGCCAACTTTTTATCCTAAACCACAGAATAAAGGGGAGAGACTACTGCACGCTTTGGACATTCACAGGCAGTTATGCTTCTACTTGGACAAAACCAAAGCTTTCAGAAAATCTGAACAATTATTGGTAGCATATGCTGCAGGAGCACAGGGAAAAGCCATTTCAAAACAGACTATTTCAAAATGGATAGGACATTGTATACGTTTCTGCTACACATACCATGGAAAACCTGTACCTAGCAACATTAGATCTCACTCCACCAGGGCAACAGCCACTTCAACTGCCTACCTCAGGGGAGTACCTCCCAAGGATATTTTGGAAGCAGCAACTTGGAGTTCTGTACATACCTTCACCAAGCATTACCATCTGCCTCTATACTCTAAATCCATAGCTGGCTTCACCACTGCAGTGCTGCAGGGCCTTATAGCCACCCTTAATGCCTTACAGAACCAGCCACCCTTCCTCAGCTTTGGGATTCTACCCAAGTGTAATGACTGCAGCAGTGTAACACGATGAACATAGTACAGTTTTGTACCTACCATAAATGTAGATGTTCGAGTGTATACACTGCTGCAGTCCAGGTTACCCTCCCTCCTTCCCCTCTTACTGGCTGGTACGTACCTATGTCTTCTACCCTTACTACCTATGGGGAGTATTTGCTGGTAGCTGTAAGTTGTTTTTTGCTTTTCTTATGTATGTTTTATTAGCAATTGGAATTGCCTACCTATTTAGAGGCACCTGACATCTGGGGCAAGAAAAACTGAAGAAAATGGCGTCGGCTGCATCTTATATACCCCTGTCGCACTGACGTCAGGGAGGAGGCGACAGCAACCTACGCCGGACCAAGACTTTGGAACTCAGGCTGACTGGGGAACCGCCTGATGGCAGGATAACCCAAGTGTAATGACTGCAGCAGTGTATACACTCTAACATCTACATTTATGGTAGGTACAAAACTGTACTTTTCTTTTGCACAGTGGCTTTAAATGATAACTTTAAAATAAACAGACAAAAGCTGAAACTGATCAAATATGAAAAGGGAAACATACTAACATGACTTTTTGTAGGATCTGAGCTCAGATACAGAGTACACAGCAAAAAGATAGCAAACTGTGTTCAGTCATTTAAAGTGTATTTAAATCCTGATATGAGGTAGGTGTATAGACACCAGATTGTAAAACTGGTGAGGATGCTGTGCACATAAAAACAAGTGTATGATAGCTAAGGAGTGAACAAAGGATAGTGCTGTTGTATGACTTGATAGGGGGTGAGTTTGCTGTGGGAGCTGCTTTTGGCAGAATGTAATAAATATTGGATAGTGAAACTTGTAGTTAGTGAGATGCAATGGCTTATGTTTTATAAATCCTGTATTTTATCTGTTACTTTGTTGGTATTAAAGTAAGCCTTCTATAGCATTGATTAAGCCAACCAGTGTGGTGCCTTGTTTAGCAGCAGATGGGCCTTGAATTTTAGATTGTTTTTACTGCTTCCAACTCCACAGAAAGGCTGCTGCCTAATATTAATACACAAATAAGTGTAAAGAAATGGCAGCATTATTAGCAATAAAATGTGATTAACTTAAGGCAACTAAAAATATTTCAAAGTTGTTTCAGCATTGTTCGATATGTGCACATTAGCTTTTTTAATTTTCCCAGATTTCAGGATTTATTCTTCCTTGTTTGCAGTAGCATTCTCCTCACTTGATGTGGTTGGTGCGAAGGGCAGCACCCTGCTGTTAGCTTATCAGCCTACATGTTGGCCTCAGTTTAGTTCCTCAGACTTCCTATCCTAGCTAGAGGAATTACTGACTGGTTTAAGAGGCAATCCAGACTGCAGTCACCCAAAGAATGAGGCATATCAGCCATCTTGAATGTGCCTTAGGTGACATTTCTCCTGGATATAGGTTAAAGCACCAGTGACAGGGTTTCAGGACTTTGCTGTCAAATTGCTGGAATGGTCAAGATTCACCATCTTTTCCAAGTTCTTACTTTCCATAAGATAGGTAGGAGTACACAGTACAATTACTGAGGTGGGGTGACTGACTAGCTCCAACATAGAGGAAATTGCTCTGAAAGAATTTCTGCATCATAACCTCATGTTCTTAATGATCTAGAAGAAGGTTAAAAAAACTCAAGTACTTCAAAATCATGTAAAATTAATTATAGTGCCTAGTGCATGTGAAATTCTTAAGTAGGAGGTCAGATCTCAATTTAATTTATCGATGGTCCACAGATGGTTGCTTTGTGGCATCACTACTTTAATTTTTGGAGTGATGAAAGGGCGGTTGAAACTATGCAGTGGAATCATATTGTGGAGGATCTTTGGGAAAATGTTACTACCATACTACCTCCTTCAGCAAACAGTGACTTCAGTGAAGCCCATTTCTGGAATGGTAGGACATTATTGAAATGTGTAGCTCAGTGCTGCAGACATGGTACAGATGTGTTTGTGAATGGGGAGCTTTGGTGGAGTCTAGCATTAAGTACAGACAATTTGTGCTGGTCATGTGTTCATGCTTAGCTTACTTATCATTGTTGCCCATCTTTATTTGCACTTAACCTTCACATACTCCTTGTGTTTAAGCTTTAGTTTCTCTCAGCCCCTTCTGGGGATATTGGTAATTATTCTTGAGTAGGAGCTGCAGATGCATCACTTTTTGATGATGCTGTAAGCCGCTACCAATTTATAAGGTAACCATTAGCCCATAAAAAACCTGAATTTACAAGTGCTGTTGAATATCGTGGCATCCTGAAAACCATATTTACTCACACATGTATTGTATAGCAATAATAAATAAATAAATCTGTATGGTCTAAAGTCTGTGTAGATGTTTTGCATTCTTTCTCAAACTTGACCCTTGGGTTCTAACTCGGTAGACATTCACACCTCTGTTGCATCTGACACCTGAAGATCTGAAACTGAGTATAAAGGATTAGTCCAGATAAAATCACTTTAGCTAGCAGATCTAGGGGACTCTCCGATACCCTCCCTGTGGGAGGAATAAAGACACCTTGTTGAAGTTTCCAGTAGTTTATTCAGTGAAGATGGTAGATGGATGAGTGTTCTTGTTCTGATGAAGATCTGATGATAACCCCAATGGAAGGATCCTTCCATCCCTCCATACACTTTTTTTTTCTTCGATTTTTGGTGTACATGCACTCATTACTCATCGGACACTGAGGGAAATATTTTTTTTTTTTTGCGTATGTGTATTTTTTTCTTACCCTCTTGTCACTGATACAGGATATGGACATAAGTATGGTTTGGAGGAGGGATTCTGGAGTGGCTTATCCTTTTTCCCTGACTGTAAGCCCATCTTGTTCATTGCATGAGCATACTGAGAGGATAATTTGTCTAGGGTGCTGCTAGGGTCTGGCCAAAATGTGCACACATAATTATAGAACACAGTAGCGCAGCCTGAACACTGTTACTCTGGAAAACGTACATGCCTCCCCTTCAAATGGCAGAGCTGCACATCACTCATTTTGCTCTCTCACCCCGTAGCCCAATCTTCTGGTCCCATGGGGTACTACTTGAACCTCTGTTACTTCCAGCAGAGGCAAGAACAAAATCCTTATGCCAGCAGGCTGGTTGAAGGAAGACCAAATTTATGGTGCTTCCTGAGCATACAGTATATTGACTACAGCTGGTATTTTGAGGATTGTGGAATCAAGGCAAGCACTTGTCACCCCCCCCCTTTTATACATCACTATCACCTTTTCCTGTGAATGTGTTTGCAGCTGCTTCATTTAGTGTTGGGTGCCTGGTAGTATCCACAGTGTACAACATCAGTGTGATTCTAAGATACAGTTCAGAAGCAGTAAAAATGTAGTGACCCCTTCCCAGAAAAAAGATGTAGTTCCTCCTCTTCCATTCTATTTCTGTTCAATATTTCAGGCACAGATATGGACATTGCTGTGTTAACTGTACACTCATTTGGTAAAGTGGCACTAACTTGCCTAGTCATTTTAAAATCTGTTTCAAGTACTTTTGTTTATAATAAAAAATGTTTCAGCCAATAATGATTGAAATCTTAAGGGGAATACTCAGCTGTGCACAGAGATGGTTGTGAATGGCATCACCCATACTCAATCAGAGGAAACAGTGAACCTATTAGCTGACCGATTTGAATGAAACTTCACCCACCTGTCCCCAATGGTCTTCCCTCAAAGTATACCTGACACCATTTCTCAACCTATTATCTCAAGAGAACAGGTCTTCTCTGCCTCTCTCTAAAGCTAAAAACTAGGCATGAGTGGGCCCTGACAACACACCAGGTTGCCTTTTAAGTAACTTAAAACATGACCTAGCAGACCCACTTGAATCCCTATTTAATCACAGCCTCCAGACAGACTATGTTCCGGCAGAATGGAGGACAGCAGCAGTCATCCATCTGCACAAAGGGAGACCATCAAACAACCCAGGGAATTGTAGACCTATAAGCCTGACTAGCCTCATCTGCAAAGCCATGGAAAGAATCATCGTAGACCTTATCAACAAGGACATGTGTAATCTGCAGACTTTGGATTCATTAAGGCAAGCTCATGTCTATTAAATCTGGTTCACGTCTTCAAGAAGATCACCATAGATAAGGGAAAGAATTTGCATACCACCTAACTTGACCTGGCCAAGGCATTTTGACACAGTTCCTCACTCAGGTGTATAGAGAAACTCTCTCAGCTGGTCATAAACCCCTCCATCACCAGGTGGGTAGCCAAATGCCTCTCTGACAAGACACATGCTGTCAAAGTGGGTGAATTCACCTCTGGCAAGAGGCCAGTCACCAGTGGCATACCACAGTGTTGTTTACTAGTCTTTCTCCTGTTCAAAATGTATTTATCAGAAGTCAAGGTTAATGTAGATGGCCTTTGTTTGACCAAGTTCATGGACGACTGCAAGTTGGGGGGAAATCACTGACTCCCTGAGCAATACTGATATACTGTAGAAAGGATTAACGCAGACAAATGATTGGTGTAAGAGCCATGTATTGAAACTAAATGCAAAAAAAATGCATAATTATTCCATTGGCAAAACAAATATAGACAGCAGCCCCTTAAGAGTAGACTCAGTGGTATATGAGCTGGATACTCAGGTTGATAATCTGAACTTCGACCACCATGTGTCCACAGTGGTGAGGCAATCCTTCTATGTGGCACAACTCATAAGTAAGGGCATGGCATCCAGAGTAAAGGATGTTATTCAGTTGTGCTCTGCCCTCATCAGACCAATATTTGTGTACAATGCACTCTTTTGCATGTACCTTACCAGACATCTACAACAGCTGGAGCATACTGGGTATAAAAAGCAAGTCCTATGTGGACAGATTGAAAACCCTATCACTGTGTTCTGTCTCCTACAGATTACTAAGGGGTGATTGGTGTCTGGCCTACAGGGTAATCTCTGATCCAGCCCTAATGGAAATGTTACATATTTGTAAATCAAACTGTACAAGGATCACTCGTTCCAGTCTCTGAAGAAGCTTCCCATTCATGAAAAGCAAAGCCTTTCCCTGACCTTGTTCAAGTGCAACCTAGATCAATGAATGGGTAATTGTAAATTTACTTCTGAGGTGACACCATAGTCCCTCATGGACAGAGGCAGTCGGAATTAGATTTCATAACATAGAATTATACCACTGTGAACTTTGTTCGCCTACCTATTGAAAATTGGGAAACTCTGGGTAAATATGGCTAGGCTTGTAAGGGGTCTTTTGCCATTAGCCCAGTATGACCCTATGAAACTGTAAATGCATACCCCAGGGAAAGAAGATTCAAAACATTTATTTGAGTGCCAGTTATCAAGTAGAAACATGTGTTTTCATATGGACAGTGCAGTGGTGCAGAGGTAGTGCTGTCGCCTCAAAGCAAGAGGTTCTCCGGTTCGATTCTCGGCTGGGGTGCCTTCTTTGCAGAGTCTGCATGTCCTCCCTGCGTTTGTGTGGGTTTCCTCCAGGTGCTCCAGTTTCCTCCCACTGTACAAAGACATGCATCTCGAGCATTTCTCCCCAGGCCTCTGCTGAAAATTGGCTTCGTTCCAAGTCGGACTTTCCCAGTAAACAAATGCTAAATAAAAAAAATCAGCAAAGCCTCTCATCAGTAAGAGACTGATTAGACTGTTAAAATGCTTTCTCTTTTCTAAATATTTTTCTTTTGTGAAATTTATTCTTTTCTTTTTGTTTTATTTTATTTATTTATTGTGGGGGGCACCCTTCAATGAAATGTACTTTTTAATCTCATCTAAGTATCCATGAAATGCCTTTTATAATAATTTCTTCTTAATGGTCATTTGAGCATAACAGTGTTGTAGATGTACTTAGCTTGTGAGTCAGGAATGAGGGGAAGTTTTAGGCAATTAGTTGAACAGAGATCACCAGTAAATTTTGCTGTAACCTATAGCTCATTGTGTGACCCCGCGGTGGATAAATAACATATGGCATAGGATGACCGATATCTGCTGAATCTGTCTGAACTTGCAGCCAGCATTGAAGTCAGTATAGCAGGATTTTAAAATTTTGGTCTGGTGCAGGAATTTGGCATTCATCCAGAACTGTATGTACACTACTGGGACTCTGACTTGTTTGACACAGATTTAGACCCCGGCATTCTTGTTTCTTCAAGTGATTGTTATTAGTGCATTTGTTATGATATTGCAGTACACACTGTTAAGTATTTCATTTCTTTGGGTACTGAGCATTTTCTAGGTGCAAAACATGCTCAGGTGACTAAACAAAACACTGACTACATTTTTTTAAAAGAAGGAAAGACATGTTGTACAATGGAGATGTATTGAAGCAAATGTTAGAAGCGAAGCCTCCATCACTGCCATGTATTTTTCTCACTTCAGAAGTAAGGTCTGTAGAAGCAGACATCATTTGAGGATGAGCATTTCTAAATATGTTGGAGAATGAGCATCTTGGTCCACTGTGTTTTGAGGAAAAGCTTGCATGTGATTAAAGATTAGTTTAACATTGATTATGAATTGTAACTCACAATGTGATGCCAAGCTTGAATTAGTTTTGCATGAATCCATGAAGTTGGAAGCACTGGAAGACATTGTAGTTCCTCAGATAAGTAGAAGCAAATTGATATGGGTGCACAAAATATCTCAACTAACCTGCATTGGGATAACAGGGACTGAAACCTATGGCTTTTCACTGCTGACAAGGTTTGCTGTGGTCCATACCTGTAAAACCAGTAGTATGCTTAATATAGAGGGTTAAGATTTGGTCTATGATTTTAATCAATTTACTGTGTGTTCAAGACATGGATGCCAAGAATTTCACCTCACTGGAGAGGTGAATCTTAGAATCCATATTGAGAACACATTAATTGGTTATGATTGGTGAAACCCAATCATAACTCTTTGTAGTGCATGGAGATTTGTCTATTCTGTGTACTACCAGTTCCAAAAAAAAGCACAATGTTTTACCGGCCTTTAAATCCGGCAAAGCACTTGGCAAGTGTGGTAAGTGAGGAAAAAAAATCCGGGGTGTTTTTTAAATACTGTTCTAATTTAGTTAAGTAAGTTATTTACAGACTGACAACTGTAAAGTCCCTGGTGACAAAACAAAAACGTGTGCCAAGATATTCGGGCACAGTTGAAAGTAAATCAGTGTCCTTTGCCTGAGTCTCAACATTAATTAATCAATTTAGAAAATGCAAAATAGTATAAAATTGTGGTGGATGAATTTTTGAATGTATTCTGATGAAGTTCGTAGGAACGAACGAAACCTAGGTCAATAAAGGATTATCGTTGGTATGTTGTGGTGGTGTTTCAGCAAGTTATAATATACTACAGCATTATCGTAATTTGTGAAGGTTTGTCTGGTTTAGCTGTACTTCTCCTTATTGGCGCTGCTTCCTTCTCGTTGTCCTTACAGCAAGTTTTGTGTTCGTTTTTTGGTTACTGGTTTTTTCATGGCTGGCGAGAGTGGCTCGGCGGATGTCGGGAGTTTGTTGCAGCAAATACAGGAAACCTTAAGAGAACATTCGGTTCTCATTCAACAAATACTTACTAGAGATGCGGAAGGAGTGAATAACTCAGGGGATAGCTTGGGCTTACCCCTTACACAGCCTACACCACCCATAAGAACTACTCAAGGTAATCCAGATAAACGTAACCATGTTTATGACATTAAAGACATTGACTTTTTGAAAACTAATAAATACAGTTTTCATAGTACAAACTCTCCACCACGTACAGCTGTGGATATTATGGGTTCTTCCAAATCCATGCACGAAATGTTGAAATCATTTGAAACTAAGTTGTTTAAACTCAAAAGAACTCAATTAGAGAAGAGTTACTTGGCCCGGAACATAGAGTTGGGTATTGTTCTGAAAGGGCTACGCCTTTGGAGATATCCAAATGGCAGTGAACAACAGGAAAATATGCTTAATGAACTTCATGCCTTTTTCGATACATGTGGTATCCAACTAATGGAGATAATCATTAAATATAACAACATTAAAATTGAAAGTTTGTTTAGTCAATTAGAAATTCTCAACAGAGATATTTCGAAAGATCTTTTGTTTGAGCAGTATTACGATCATTATTCACATATCACGGATGTCACACACAGTTGTGATATCCTTTTTCAGAAGAAAAACTTAAAAATACAAAGAGACACTAATAGATATGCGTTAAAACAAGCATACCCCAAATCTGTTATTAACAACGAACAACACCATGGCAACAGAACACAAGCGCGCACAGCGGAAGTTGCGGATGACGTCAATCCGCCTTACGAAGGGGAAGACGAGATGGAAGTTCAAAATGAAAGTGGAAACATGACGGTTGAGGGCGTTAGAAGATCCGACCGACTTAAACATCAAATGAACTTTACAAATCAACAGGAATATCGATACACAGGAACAAAACCTAAAAAGACTTTTTTGGGGAACCACACGCAAGGTTGGAAACGGAAATAAACCGTAATCCATCATTAACTGCTATACCATCGGGTAGTAGTAAAAACCATGAACCACAATATGTTAACGCAGTTTATTGTGTAGATGGCAATGTAACTAATGTGAGTACCTTTAACAACAATACCTTGTGCAGTAAATTCAGTTATGAAAACATCTTTAAATATAACATGTGTACTACTAAAAAATCCGTGCATAGTACTACTGCTTGTGCAATAGGATCTAGATGCAATGATGCCATGAATGTATGTGAATGTATATGTATACCGGTGGGGGCAAAAGATCAAGAAGCTTCTAATACCATTGTAGATAGTGAATTAATGAACCTCAGCATTTATGAATATGATGATATGATGAGTAAAACTGATTATAATCAAGGTGGGGCTATGGAATTAGATTTGATTGAACAAACACATGGATATGGATGTTATAACAAGGAGAAAATTTATGAAGTCAATTTTTTTATAGATTGCAACCCAGATATATATATTCAATCCAATTTGGATTCAAATACACATGAAATTGTGAATGACAATATAGTCAATGGTGAAAATGCAATAAATGTTTATGAACATGCATTTTTAAGTAATCCAATCATAGTAACCAATGACAATAAAGACTTCAGAATATTTAATTATTCTACTTTAACTATTAGTGGAAAGCATGTCAACTTGTTTTCTAAAGGATTTAGTTTTGTCCCGTGTAAAAAAGGAAATTTAGTGGATTCTATATTCGATTTAAAATTATTTACACGAAAATTGAATTTAAAGGTATTTTTTCAGAACAAAATGGAAGGCCAAAGTGAACTTTGTAACAATTTTACAAAACCTAGTCTTTTTAATCCACCCATGAATGAAGATATAACTATGTTTGAAAAAATTAGTGAATATGAAATGAGAAGATTTCATAAAACATATAAAAATAAATTATATTCAAATATGACAAATGAAGAACAACTTCTTTTTGAAGAAATAAGTAACAATACAAATATAAGGATAATGAGGCCAGATAAAGGTAATGGTATGGTCATAATTGATAGTAATGACTGTAGCACTTATATGACCAACATGTTATTGGGTGAAACTTATGTGGAAGTGAGTAAAAACCAAGTTAATATAGCTTTTAAAAGAATAGATATGTTATTGGATGACATGCTATATCAAGGTGAGATATCAGAAAAAGAACATGAATATTTACATAATGCATACCCAATGATTAGTGGTATCTTTGGTATACCAAAGATACATAAAGGCCTCAACAATCTTCAGTTTCGACTCATAGTGGATGGGAAAAGAAGTAAAACCTGTTATATAAGTCATTATTTGGATTATTTTTTTAAGGAAAGTATGACAAAATTTAAATACATCACCAAAGATTCATGGGATTTTTTGAATAGACTTAATAAAATTAAAATGGAAGATGAATGTATATTTGTTACCATTGATGTCTGCAACCTTTTTACATGTATTCCAAATGATATAGGTTTAATATGGCTTGAAGAACAATTGTTCGAAACACATTTATATGAACAAGAAAAAATTAATACATTGATTAATTTGATGGAAATAGTTCTTAAAAATAATTTCCTGTATTTTGAAGGGTGTTATTACCAACAAATAAGTGGAATAGCAATGGGGGCACCATGTGCCCCCATGTATGCTAATTTAATCATGAGTTATTGGGAAAATAACTATTTGTTTCAATCAGAATATTACCAGCATATTAAGATGTACACCAGATATATTGATGATATTTTTATCATTTGGAATTATGATAGAAACACGCTAGAGTCCTTTTTGGAATACATTAATACAACTGTTAGATTTTTAAAATTTACTTATCAGTGTAGTAAGGATAATATAACCTATTTAGATGTGAACATATTATACAATGAAGAAACAAAAAGTTTGAAAACGAAAATTCATAGAAAGTCCACATTTTCAAATGCGTATTTACATTTTGACAGCTGGCACCCTGACCATCAGAAAAAAGCCATTGTTAAAGGGCAGATGGTCAGGGCTGCCAGGATGGTAAGTGACGAAGAGGATTTTCATAATGAATTACAGTATATAATAACATTGTTCACAAATAGAGGTTATCCGAAACAATTATGTGAGAACATATATTATGAAGTTAAAGAAAAAAGGCAAAATGGTACATATACATCAATATTAATATCTGGTTTTACTAATCAATTGATAAGTAGTAATACACCTAATATTGAAAACAAAAATAATAATGTTCCTTTATATATAACCACCTATAATGATTCCTATAAAAATATAGAATCAATAATAAGAAAAAATTGGAATTTGTTGGCAAATGATAGAATTTGGAAGCAACTTTTTCAGGGACCATTAAAATTTGTTTATAAAAAAAGTCCATCATTTAAGAATTTATTGGAACATAAAAGAAGCAAGGATAAAGGCATGAGTAGACAAAAAGGGAATTATAAATGTGGGAAATGTACTATATGTAGCCATATAAACTGTACAGGTAATGAGGTAATTGTAAATGGTTGCAGAATCAATATAAAAGGACATTATAATTGTTACACAATGAATGTCGTGTATTTGGCCTTATGTCAACAGTGTAAAGCTTTTTACCTAGGAAAAACCAATAGGTATTTTAGGGATCGTGTAAGAGAACATCTTTTGGATATACAACATCAAAAAACTATGAATGCTTTAGCAAGACATGTTATGGATAATGTTGATCATAAATTCAAGTTTTGTGTCATTAGTCAAATACAATATGATCAGCAAGGGAAGATTACAAAATACCATTTAGATATGGAAGAATTAAGATGGCAACTTGAATTAAATTCATATAATTGTCCAGGATTGAATGAATATTTTACGATTATGCCATTATTAAGGATTAATGAAATAAATGGTAACTAACATATATATGAGAGTTTGTAATAATTAATAATTATTATATATGTAATAAGTATATGTCTTGAAGTCATATGGTTATATCTATATAAGACATCACAACAATATTTAATATTGTTTATGTTGAACACAATCAATCTATGTGATCAAAATTTATGTATATTTTATTTATGTATATATGATCTATCAAGTTCACAAGATTTATAATATTTGTAACATTCTTATAATTATAATATTCATATAACAGTTATTTCATGTACTGTTGAATAGTAATTGATAGTTAAATATTTGGTAATTGGTTATAGTGAGTTTATTATAGTCTTATATATATAGTATAGTTACATTATGATTGGTTATTTATTATATGTTATAATTTATTTGCATTTATAAGTTGCATTATTTATATATATAGGATGTGGGTTGCTATATACATATATTTCTGCAATGTTTTTAAGTTATAGTTTTTAAATGTACATAGTTTTACACACATTGGAAGTATGAAGCGGTTTTTAATGTTAAACACCATTTTTTATGGTTAACGTGATATCCCTTTAAGTAACAAAGTTATATAATTAATCAAGGGAATTGTGTTAATTAATCAATTTAGAAAATGCAAAATAGTATAAAATTGTGGTGGATGAATTTTTGAATGTATTCTGATGAAGTTCGTAGGAACGAACGAAACCTAGGTCAATAAAGGATTATCGTTGGTACGTTGTGGTGGTGTTTCAGCAAGTTATAATATACTACAGCATTATCGTAATTTGTGAAGGTTTGTCTGGTTTAGCTGTACTTCTCCTTATTGGCGCTGCTTCCTTCTCGTTGTCCTTACAGCAAGTTTTGTGTTCGTTTTTTGGTTACTGAGTCTCAACATTAGCAGCACTCCTGAGGTATGAAACAAATCTTACACACTTCCGAAAGCGTTGTTATGGTCAGGTCTTGTGCTACAATAGTGTGTAACACATTTATCTTTTTTTCTGATTTTGGAGCATAATCATGGTGTTTCATGCACTACATTGGTGTTAAGTATTTTCTGGTATAGGATCATAGGAAGTTGTTAGGCTATTGGCCCTGAGGCCCTTATAAACCTTGCCAAGAGTTTAGTCCATATTTAGACAAGTCAGCACCCAACAGTATATATTAGTGGAACATGGAGATTACATATTCATTTTTTATGAGACAACACAGGCCAAATGTACTGAGACTGAAATATGTTTTGGGACTAGCTCACTTCCTCCTCCTGCCAACCCTCATTTGCTCTAACATTTTGAAAGTGCTATAACTGCTCTAGTTGTCATTGGTGTCACACCCTTACTGCATATTCTTTTTGTTCCTTTTAGGTTGCATCACATTCTGAATGTCTATCTTAACCTTGTGTCATATGTACTTAACTTTTCCAAGACTTATGTAATCATTTTCACACCACCCTCTTGAAGATATTTGTATTCAAAACAGAAACATACAGTTTCTTTCATCCATGTGTGCAATATCAGTTGTATAGATGCTGAACAGGATAGGTGTTAGTACTTGGAAGTAACAGTACTCCATTAATAACTTTTTGGGTATTCATGTTTTGCATTTGTGCTATTGCCAGTTTTTTATTAATCATATTGCTTCTTTATATTTTTGGACTACAATGATTTTTTCCTAGGTGCTTTCCCCTTTACTTGCCAACCATCAAGCCTCTCCTTATTTAAGCCCACTTGTTTCCCAGTGGTGGAGAGTTCTCAAATCTGCAGAGGCGAGAGCTGTCTGGAGGGGACATCATTCATGAAGACATCAGAGTGTTTGCACTCTCAGTGGCATCCTGGCAATGAGAGTATTTTTGTGCAAGTCTCTACCCCCCAGGTGCATAGGGGAGCAGGTTACCTACATCTCCATGGGGAATCTGAGTGTCCTCCTCATGAGTGCATGCTTCTGTGCAGTTGCTATTGTAGGCTGCTATCAGGTGATGGCCTGGTGAGCTGAAAGTACACCTACAGGATGTTTACTGCAGTACTACCCCATCTCCAAGGGATTGTGCTGTGCATGTCCTGCTCCCCCAAGGATGGGCATGCACGTCATCCACTGCTGGTGGTTTTAAGGTCTTGAGTGAATTATAGAGCTTGGGTCACCTGGGCCATATTTAGCGCTTAATCTTGTATGTAACTAAAGCTGCAGTGAGGGGTTTATCTATTATTCTCAACCACTGCATTGAAAGCAACAGTGATTTAATGGTGGTCCTCATTGTTCAACCTTACTGTTAAGTATTTCAGGTTGTCTTTGAACACATACTCTGAAACCCTTTTTCCCCATGGTCTACCAACACTCAAGAATCTTTCTCTCTGTCTATACCAGTTGCCCACTTATTCATTAGTGGTGGTACATTCACAGATCTGCTTAGGTGAGCGCTATCTGACGAGGCTATCACACAAGTAGACACTTTATTTTATATAGCACTCTCCCATCTGTTTTTGTTGGCCCACACTCCATCGGTCCATGGTATGTAAGGCAATCTCTATCCTAACTCGTACTTAACCATATTCTACTCCTTTATCTTTTCTTTCCACTTATTTATTCTTAGTGCCTTGGTTCCTTTTTCACATAGATTTTACCCCTTTTTCCCTGTTCTAAGCCTTTACTTGCAGACCTGTCTTTTTCCACAGTCTTTATTCCCACACTGGCTCAATTCTTATAGTTCCCGCTTTCGTTATTAATGTAATATTCTGTGAGAGCTCTTGTCTTTAAGGACTTCTATCCAACATGCTGGCCGGTCTTTGTCTCTTGAACTCCCCCTTCCTTCCCCTGTTGCATAATACTTATTTTTTTCCACTTTGGTTTGTAGTCTTCTGCTTGGGTTATGTTTATGAGCCTTAACTGAGTAGCTTTAAAGTATTCCTGCAATTTGAGTAACAATAAAACAACTTTTTTTGATGAGAAGAATCAGTTTTTCCCATTTAACTTTTGCCCTGTTCTTTGACCAGATAAATTACTTCTACTATTTGTCATCCACAATTACATCTCTGGTTGATAAACACACTTGGTCTGTATATATACAACTAAAGGGATTAAAACCATTTTCACTACTTCTCTTACTTTATTTATAGCCGTAATGAAAAGTTTTCAGTTTCTCAGATGTTAACCTTCTGTTTAGCCTTTTCCCGCTTATCCTTAGCTTCCATAACAGAATTGGAATTAATTCATATATCTGCATCTGCTTGTGTACTCATAATTATGGGTATTGTTGCACTCATTCATGTGTGGTTACGTCTTCGCTTATTGTATATCCCCAAAAGACTTAAAACTGCCTCAGAATGTTATACAACACTGAAGTATCCCTTTCTGGATATTATCAAGTGCAAAGTATCATCTGCAAATAAACCTAACTTTCCTTGATTAGGCTGATTCAGGGTTGAATGTAATTGTTTAGTACCAAATGGTATGGCACAGTCAGCAAAGGTTAAGACGGCAGAAGTAGAGCCATTTTCATGAGTGCCTAAAACATAACTCCCTTCCAGTTTATGAACAAATATCTTATTTGTTATTTTGCTTTGTACTTTTGATTAGGTAGTATTTTGAAGGAGTCCATAACAAGTGATAATTTATGTTCAGGCTGATTAGATGGGAACATTAACAGTATAATCAGTTAAAGTGCGTTATAAAGCCATCTTCACTGTCTTTCTGCTAGGAACGTCTGTGTTCTGTTTACTGTTAATGCATAGAAATCTTCGGTCTTCTCTTCCAAGTCCGCTCAAAATAGACATGTCAAATATGTCTATCTCAGCTTGCCTGTCCATATTTTATTACTTCACTTTTACCATTAAATAAGAGTTGCCACTAAGATAACTTACATCTTTGCAATGTTCATTTCCAGGCAGACCACATCACTTCTGGATGGTCTTGTATCACTTTATGCCTCCTATCTGCTTTGCTTCTTCCACATCCTGCTTATGCTGTTTTCCAAAGCTCTGCTACAGTAGTTATCTTCCATATTACCTGCTGTTTAATTTTTTTCTGTATCCGTATCTTGTTACTTGATATCCTGTGCTTTAGCCTTACAGCTTTCTGTCTTCAAAAATTTTCTCCTGTTGGCACATAATTCAATGCTTTCTGTATAATTTTTTTGCCAATTTAGCTATCTAACATAATGCAAGTGTAATTCTGCATCTAAGAACACCTGTATAGAGTAGATGAACACTTAAGATATCATTGGTACAGGTAGCGATCTGCATATCAACATCATAATTATACATCGAACACCCATTAATATTCCAAAATGTGCACGCTGATTGACTTACAATGTGCACGCTGACCAAAGACTTATACCAATGGAAAAAAGTCCGGTCGCCTGGACTTTTTCCATTAGTATAAGTCTTTTTTTTTTACAGCAACGGAGAACGCAAAATCTCCATTGCTTTTTAAAAACTGTCTTGCTATGTTAAAGGAGTTTAACATAGCGAGACAAGACAGCTTTAAAAAAAGTAACGGAGATCTTTCTTTCTCCGTTGCTTTTTTTAAAGCTGTCTCTCTCTGTTAAACTCCTTTAACATAGCGAGACACTTTGTAAAAAGCAACGGAGATCTTGCTTTCTCCATTGCTTCCACCCACAGCTCTGATGTACTGCGTAAGCATACGCAAACGCAGTACATCAGAGCTGCCGCAGAATACCAGACAGCTGCAGAAGGACAGCACGGAGGCATTATACAATGCCATTATTTAAGAAAAGTAAGTATTTGTTTTCTTAAATAATGTCATTGTATAATAGCAATAACCCACGCCTGGGTTGTGGGTAATGCTGGATTTACCCACGGTTGTCTTTGTTTGGCCACTCGGGCTTTGCCCTTGTGACCAAATCACACCAACCGTGGGTAAATCCAGCATTACCCACACCCAGGCGTGGGTTATTGCTTAAATAGTGAATAGGTAGGTATGGAAAAGAGTGAAAAAATAAATGGAGAGCAGAATAAAACTTGTTATATGATAAGTTTGCAGTTTGAGTCCTGGAATATCAAACTTTAGAACAGTGAGACTCGCATGAGCAGTTTCTTGGAGTATTCTCTTTTCTCCAAGGTATGGTGATCTCAGAGTTGAGTGTGTTGGGAGGTGGACTTTACCTCGACGTTGTGGTATTAGGGGGCTTACAGCAAAAACAACTTTAAATGTGAATAGTGATGATTGACATGCACAGTTCTGCATTGTTGTACTTTTTTGTATACAGTAAAACCTAGAAAACAGAATTCATCTAAAAGTCAAATTATTTGCAGAAAAATTGCAGAAATAAATGGCTTTAGGCAGAACATAGTGAGAGAAGTTTAAATCGGTATTTTTTTTGCTACACACTCTGGAGTTAATTTTTATGCACCATCAAGACCTGTCTGTGCCTCATAACATAATTAGTAAAACAGTATATGTTTTGATACATGTTTAATTGCCTTCTGGTTATGCATTACTTTACTGTCAAAGTGATGGATGACGTTGGAATGCAGTTTGTGCAAAAACTGCAATGTGGAATGCATTCACATATTTTAGTGACAACACTGTAACTACTCTTCATTTGACATTATGATACTAAATCAAATGAGTAGTTGAGCACAGACTAGTGTCACGAGTCAAATAGCTACAGGATAGTGACAACAGCAACAAGATGCTCGTGTGAACATGGTCAGAATGCCTGGCACTTTGCTGTACCACAAGGTCAGGGCTTTTTGGCTGTCAGCACATCATTATCCCTCAATTATTTTGACATTTCGCTATTTATCTAAGCATTGAATATTCATTGATTTGGTGTCATTTTTTTTTTATTATTCTTCACTGCAATGGCAGTTGTGCTTTGCATACCTCTCAACATTTTGGTAAAAGTATGGAGAAGAAAAGTCATTGTGGACAGATTTTAAATAATGCTCTTCTTATAAACTTAGAAAGTTGCTGGAATAACGGGATTTGTGTTGGCATGCATTTTTCTGGCTGAGATGAAGTCTAACTCAAATATGCCGATATTTAGTGACTTCACTCCTCAGTTATTTGCCAAAAAATACACATTTTATGAGGAACCAGCCAAATATATCAGGCAAAAGCCTGGACGTTCTGTGAAAATTTGCACTTAGATGAATGATGATGTGAAGGTTGTTCATGTCTTCCAGTCTTAGTGTCTAGTAAAGCCACTGTCTTCATAGCTTAGTAATGTCCATCTCATTGCCTTTTTTGGGTCCTCTAGTTTTTTAGGAGTTCATACTGACAGCTGCAGAAGCCTTTAGAATGAAACATAAATCCATGCTAAGGGAATGGTGTATGAATTCACTGTCCCGTGCAGAACATATGGCTGTCGACTTGCACAAATTAATCTTGTAGTGTTGCTGATATTGACTTCTTTGTGGTGTACATGAGTTTATTGATGTTTTTATTCTCTGTGCACAAAGGTTAAGAAGTGAATTGCTTGCTTCATAGCCAGTCATCTGCCGATGGCAATGATGCGACTCACAGTATGTTTAAAAAGGTAGCCAGTTTACAGGTTTACTGGCCGTTGAAGTATCATGGTCATTAAGTTGCTGTACCATTTGGTTACAGAAAAAAACATGCAATTTTAAGATAGTGACACTGGAGAACCCACCCTTTAGTAATGAAGTACATTAGCTGTTGCCTTCAGAAGTAGGCAACATGGGCAGGTGTTGAGTAGTGTTAGAAGGGTCATCTAACTTAAATCTGTCGAAACCTTCTATTGTTGGTGTGAAAATGAGGTTGAGTGCTGTAGAGGACATTTGCTGCAGGGTTGGGGTTTGTAAAGCTAATAGGTAAATTAATGTTTCAGTTGTGCAGGCTACACAGATGTTCTTTGTGTTTCATGTTGCAGTCATCACTTGTGGGTTATCCCTTCTGGTTAGCCTTCGGCCGGTCTGAATGCCAGAGTAAAGAATTTGCCTCCTACGTCGGCTACTGTGTGCAGGGACTGACGTCAAGTCGTCAGGGCTGTAAAGGGAGACAGCCAACGTCATTACATCAGTCTTTCTTGCCATGGAGCCCCGAAGCAGAAGCAATTCCACAAATACATCTGGCAGATGTTGCCAGAGTGAGGAAGAAACCATCTAAAACTAAGTACCCCGTTGGGGAATCTTTTCTTGCTTGTGTCCGATGTTAGAGAAAGTCAGTAAATGTCTCAGTTGTGGAAAACAGATCCCACACCAAGACTTTCATTCCCACTGCATCATCTGCCTAGGCCCAGACCACGACGTCCCTGGATGTCAGTTCTGCACCCTGTTTAATGCTAGAACTATTAGATGTAGAGCTGAAATTGTAGATAGACACTTCGGTGATTCTTTGTCTTGTGGTATGGCGTCAGTCGGTCAGGTTGTGGAATTGCCTAGAAAAAAGAAGGATAAAGAAAAAGAAAGTCATCAGAAAGCTAGGCCCGTGGATGACTCCGGTCCGAAACCACCCACCCTTTCTTCTGTTGCTGAACTCAGTGAGGTGCTTTTGCAGCCCCTGACAACAGCCGAGGACCCATTGCAGGCCTCTACTGAGACCCATTTGTAGTCCGGTACACCGCCGGGTCCATCTTCTCCTGCCAGAGTGTTGGTCTTCAGTCATGCTGTTGGGTCCGGAGCCAGTTTGTAGTCACCGGCTTCCACATAGACCAACGACCATGCCACCGGACAACCCTCCCATGTACAAACCCTTTGAATTACTTAGGCCCAAGACTACCCCTAAGAAGCTCCCGGACCCAGTATCAGATTACCTTCCTCCCAGCCTGTCACACACTCTTAGCAGCTGCTAAGAATGGCAGAGGATTTAATCTCCTTAATTGGAGGAAGTCAAACTACCCAAGCCTCTTCAGCTAAAAGGAAGAAGGGATACTTTCCCCCAAGGTTCTTACTGACCAAGACTCAGAAGAATCAGGATTGGAAGAATCTGATAATGAGGAGCAGACATTGGCAGCTTTTGAGGACTCTGATGCTGAAGATCCTACTCCTGCTGCCACCCCACCCAAGGAACTGTCTCTTGGGGAAACTTGAAATTCCCTCAGAGAACATTTCCACTGGGAGGTTCAGGATTACCCTCAATCAAAGAAAAGACAGAGTTTCTCAACTTTCCTCAGCATAAATTCCTGGCCATTCCCCCTATCCTGGATGTGGTAGAAGATTTCTTTATGGAGTCTTCTCTCTCTCCTGACTCTCTACCTCCTGCCCCCAGGAAGCCAGACCGATATTACAGGGTAAAATACACCCACGAGTACCTTTTCAAAAGTCCTACAGCTGACCCAGAAGTCATTATTCAGGGTCCTAAGGGGTCTAGAGCTAGTTCCTCTAAAAATCCCATCCCAGCAGACAAAGAGAGCAGGACCTTGGATAGATGAGCAAAAAGTCTATACCTCAGCTACTCTAGCATTAGTGCCATAAATTGCCAATTTCATAGGCTGAAGTGCCAGCACAGTGATCAGAATGCATGCCTAGTTAAGGGAACAGCCTTTACCTGACCAGGTTAAGTCCAAATTGTTAGACGCCCCCTGGATAAGGACCAGCTGTTTGGTTCCAAAGCTGAGGAGTTTATCAAGAAAGTGGAAGACAAGGCCAAGTCTATGCAGACTGAAGCATTTCTTGCAGGTTCAGCCTCCTAGGTTTAGCAGGAATTTCCCCACTAAGCATTGGTCCTTTCCTACTCAAACACAGCCCGCCCAAAGAAAACCACTCCGGGACAGACCTACCAGACACCAGTCCCAAGCCCAACAGAGATCCAGACAGTAGACCACTACTACCCCTAGGCAGGGGAGTTCTAAGCAACCTCCCTTCTCTAAAGACTCTTAATGATTCTGCTCCCCCTCTGCCCCACCTAGCCCTAAAGAGACTAGGTGGAAGACTTTCCCTCTTCTTCGAGAATTGGCAGGCTATCACCTCAGAGCTATGGGTCCTAAAAATTATTACCAGTGGGTACAGATTCTCATTCATGGAAAGCCCCAGACATTCAGGCTACCCAGACGTACCAGTAGACCAGAGGGCAGAAGCCATTTGTCAAATACAAAAACTTTATGGCCAAGGCGCTGTAGAACCTGTACCAAAGGAACAGGCCGGAAAAGGATTTTACTCAACTGTTCCTGATTCCCAGAAAGGAGGGCACCTGGTGCCCTATTTTAGACCTATCCACTCTGAATCTGTACCTTCTGGTTCCCAAATTCAAAATGTTGAGTTTAGACAAACTCTTACCAATGTTGATGCCACAAGCTTGGCTAGTGACCGTAGATCTGAAGGATGCCTACCTCCATATTCCTATAAGGAAGTTCTGCGGGAGTTTCCTGCACTTCAGGGCAGGCTCACAGCACTTTCAGTTCTCTTCTCTGCCCTTTGGCTTATCCACTGCTCCCAGAGTCTTTACCAAGTGCTTGGCTCCTGTCATTGCTTTTTCCAGACAGAAGGGCATTCAGATTTACCCCTACCTGGATGACTGCCTCATTCAGGCAGACACCAAGGAAGGACTCCTGCAGGACCTCACTTTTGTTCAAACCCTCCTATACTTCCTGGGCTTCACTATCAACCAAGAGAAGTCTCAATTCCTGCCCACAAGAAGGTTAACCTTCCTGTGAGCTCTTCTGGACACATCTACTCAAACAGCCACTCTTCCTCATGAGAAGCAGAGGTTCCTCCATTCATACTTCACACAGCTGGCCCACAGGACCCACTTCACTGCAAGGAAATTCCTGGAAGCGCTAGGGTACATGGCCTCTTGCATTCTACTTATAGGTTCATAGGTAGGTACTAGGCTATCTGCCCAAGGGCATGAGTAAGCCTAGCCAACAATGTTCCCTGGCTTACACCACCCAAGAAAGTTAATTTCCTGTGCTTCAGTTGAGCAGAGCCATAGAAGTGATCCCTGGGGTGTATTTCCTATTTCCCATCCACTCATCAAGATTTTTCTGGTACCCCTAGCCAGACTACACATGAGGAAAATACAGTGGTACCTCAGGAAACTTTGGTGCCAACACTCAGTCACTAGAGCACCAGTTACCCCTAATTCCTTGCCTAAAGAAGAAACTCTTATGGTGGGCAGATGCATGTACCCTAAACAATGACCTACCCTTTATCACTCTCCCTCAGGGCCAGACCATCACTACATATGCCTCGGACACAGCTGGGGGGGCACACCAAGGGAATATGTGCACTCAAGGCATTTGGGAACAGGAGGTCCAGGGCCTACATATCAACCTAAAGAAAATGTTGGTGGTGCACCAGGCAACTCTAGCCTTCAAAGAACACTTGACTCCAGGAGTGCTCCTAATCCGGACAGACAATATAACAGTAATGTGGTACATCAACAAACAAGGGGGAACTCACTTTTTCTCATTGTCACCTAGCAATGCAAATCTGGCAGTCACCCCTCAATCCTTGGATGCATCTGCTAGCTCAATATATCCCAGGGAAGCAGATCAGCTAAGCAGAAGTCTCCTGGACCCCCACGAGAGGCAACTGCACAGGGGATATTCCTCAACATCACACAAAACTGGGGGACCCCAGACATAGACCTGTTTACAACCCCAGAAAACCGCCAACTAACCAAGTTCTGCTCGAGGGAGTTCCATTCAGACGCATGGAGGGTGAACACCCTATCCTTCCACTGGGAAAACCTGTTTGTATACCCCCCCCTTGCCCCTGGTCCCCAGTGTACTCCTCAAGATCAGGGAGGTAGGGCCAAAGGCTATTCTCATTGCCCCAGACTGGCCCAGGCAGAACTGGTACCCCTTGCTTCTCAGCCTGAGCAAACAGCCCCTCATGCACCTAACTCTCTCAGAAACCCTTCTAACTCAGGAGAGAGTGACAGTACTGCACCCAAACCTTCCTACCCACAAGACGTCTGCATGGCTGATTCCCTAAAGGCTGATGATTCAACAGCCTTCAGCAGGTAGGATGTTCGTGTTTCACTGTTGCAGTCATTACATTTGGGTAATCTGCTGGCAGGTTGCCCTCAAAATCGGCCTGAATAACAAAGTCTTGGGTTCTGCGTCGGTTGCGGTCTCCTCTTCCATGATGTCAGGGGTATAAAGCACGCAGCCGACGCCATTTTTTTCTTGCTTTCTTGCCGCGCGGTGCCTGAAGCAGAAGCAGTTCGCAAGTGCCGGTTGGCTGACTCCTGAAATTTTTGCATTCGAGTTTCAGAACCAAAGTCTTCAACTAAAGCTAAGTACCCTGTTGGGGAAACTTTTTCTTGCTCCTTACCGATGTCAGTAAAAGTTAATAATTGCATTACTTGTGGGGAACAAACCTCATAAGGATTTTCATTTGTACTGTATGCCCAGATCATAATGTGCCTTGCTGTCGGTTTTGTGCTAGATTTAACCAACGCACTATTAAGCATCTGTATATTTTTGCTTCAAAATATTTTGGATCCAGATTTAATTACCCTGAAATGTCAGTTAGCAATACGACTACTGGAGTTCTCAAAAAACCCAAAGAAAAAGACAGACCATCGAGGTCCAAAACTGATGAAGCTTCTCCTAAGCCAGTTGCCGGATCGCCGGTACTCAGGCACTTTCGCAGCCCCTGATACCCGCTACTTTTGAGTCGCAGACCTCTACTGAGACCCCATGCGGAGTCCGGTATTGAACCCGCAGATGTCTCTCCCTTGGATGGGTCCGGAGCCGCTGAGCAGGCACCGGCTTCTGGGGGTGTTTTCAGGCCTCAACATTTTTATATAAACCGACGCCAGTTTCAAAAACAAGATCAAAAACATATTCTAAGTCTAAAAAACTGATGCATGAGCCACGTGCTCAGGCCCCTATGCCTAAATAACAGATGATCAAAATGGTTGAGGACTTAATTACCTTGATCAGGGGTTCCCAACCCTGTTAAGAGGCCTAGGCAAGATGCTGATTATGAATCTTCAGATCAGGTTTCCATTTCTTCTGATCAGGAATTTTCTATTCCACCCTATGAGGATTCAGATGCAGAAGAATCCATCCCATCTGCATCTCCTCCTGAGGATTATTCTTTTAGAGAAACCTTGCATACTTTAAGGGAACATTTTCATTGGGAGAATCAGGATTTTTCTGAATCAAAAAAGAGGCGTGGGGATTTCCTTCTTCCTCGGCATAGGCCTTTGGCGATACCTCCAGTATTGGACATTGTTGATTTGTTTTCAGAATCAAGCATGGCTCCTGATTCCCTACCTCTGGCTCCTAGTAAACCAGACAGATATTACAGGGTTCCTGACTCCCACAAATTTCTATTAAAAAATCCTGCTGCTGATCCTGAGACTATCTCAAAGGGTCCCAAAGGTGTAAAGGCCTCTACAGCCAAAAATCCTACCCCCTCTGACAGAGATTCCAGGGCACTGGATAGATGGGGAAAGAAGGTTTATACGTCTGCAACCTTGGCAATTAGGGCCTTAAACTGCCAGTTTCATATGCTTAAATATCAACAGCATGTTATGGGCTTATTGAAACAGAAAATGTTGATTTCTGATTGTGTGGAAAATAAATATTACAGGAATTATTGCATGCAGCAGAACAGGTTGGAAAGCATACTTTGCAATGTGGTTTTGATTCCTTGGAGGCCTCTTGCAGGGCCGCAGTTACTGGATCTGTGATTAGAAGGCATGCATGGCTCAAGGAGCAAAATCTGCCTGATCGTATTAAAGCTAAATTGTTGGATGCCCCTTTACAGCATGATACTCTGGTAATAAGGCAGAAGAGGTTTTAAAGAAGACAAAGCTAAATCTATGCAAACTATAAAAGATTTCTTACAAGTGCAGCCACCCAGGTTCAATAGGCACTGGCCTACAAAAAATTGGTCCTTTCCTGTGTCCAACAGAGCCTCTCAAGGCAAATCCAGGTGCTCAAAAGGCTCTAGATACCAATTTCAGGATTCTTACAGGTCAAAGCAATGGGGTGCCTCCACCTCCAAATCTAGAGGAAACAAAGCACAACTCTACAGTAAGCAGTCTCAATGACTTCCCTCTACCTTCACCAAGCACTTAACTTTTGGCAGCCCCTTTGGGGGGAAAATTAGCACTTCATGCTCAAAACTGGCAGTTAATTACCCAGGACAAGTGGGTATTAAACATAGAATCCCAGGGGTACAGATTTCATTTCCATACTTTGCCAATTCCAAACGGTTGGCCAGATCTGCCACAAAATCAATGGACTGAGGCTCAGAAACAAGTTATGTCCCTCATGGATATGGGGGCTATTCAGCCGGTACCAGAACAGGAAAAAGGACAAGGTTTTTATTCAAGACTTTTTCTGGTACCCAGAAAAGACCATGTCTGGCGTCCAATACGGGACTTATCGTTTTGAACACGTTCCTGGACATTGCAAAATTCAAAATGCTGACTTTACAACAGGTATTGTCTATGCTGGGGAGGAATGCTTGGTTAGTGACTCTAGACTTAAGAGGCATACCTGCATATCCCAATAAGGGAATCATGCAGAAGATACCTCCGCTTCAAGGCAGTTTTTTTTTGCATTACCAATTCTCTGCACTGCTCTTTGGCTCATCTACTGCGCCCAGGGTCTTTACAAAGTGCCTGGCACCAGTAATTGCATTTTGCAGACAAAGAAGCATACAAATTTATCCTTACCTGGACGACTGTCTCATTCAAGCAGAGAACAAGGACATTCTTCAACATCTGGCATTTGTAAAAAGGCTTCTAACATGCCTAGGGTACACAATAAATGAAAAGAAATCCCAACTGGTACATTCTCAAATAATTACATTCCTGGGTGCAAGCTTGAATACAACTGCCCAGATGGCTTACCTTATGCCAGACAAACAAAGACAACTGACACCTTATTTCAAACAGATGGCAACAAAAACCCAGTTATCTGCAAGACAAATTCTGCAGGCTTTGGGGTTCATGGCATCCTGCATTCTACTAATTCCATATGCAAGACTGTATATGAGGAAACTTCAGTGGTACCTAAAAAGTTTATGGAGTCAACATTGTCGCAGTCTGGAAACAATGATTCCTCTCATTCCCTGCCCACAACAGGAGTTTTTTTTGGTGGGCAGAGACATGTCACCGAAACAAGGGACCGTCATTCACTCTACCCCCTGCCACCAAAACCCTAACTACAGATGCATCAGACTATGCTTGGGGGGGGGGGCACCTGGCAGGGAGATGCATTCAGGCCATATGGAGCTCAAAACAAATGCGTCTGCATATCAACCAGAAAGAGATGCTAGCTGTTCAGAATGCTCTGACAGCCTTCAAGGACTTACTTCATCCAGGACAACTACTGATAGACACGGACAACACCACGGTTATGTGGTACATAAACA
Organism: Protopterus annectens; assembly: GCF_019279795.1. Classification (NCBI taxonomy): domain Eukaryota; kingdom Metazoa; phylum Chordata; order Ceratodontiformes; family Protopteridae; genus Protopterus; species Protopterus annectens. The sequence continues at coordinate 545,473,099 of NC_056726.1, forward strand.
AGCAGGGGGGTACACATTCCTACCCCATTGGCAGACTAGCCATGGCATTGTGGAACACAGCTTTGACTTACCAAGTACATCTTCAGGCTCAATTCCTGCCAGGAAAACAAAATACTCTGGCAGACAACCTAAGCAGAAATCTTATGGACTCGCATGAGTGGAAACTGGATCCACAAATCTTCAGCATGGTAACACAGAAATGGGGGAGCCCAGACATAGATCTATTTTGCCTCTCCCCAAAATTATCAACTGGACAAATTCTGCACAAGAACTTATCACAGACGAGCATGGAAAGTGGATGCCCTATCCTTAAGTTAGAAAAACCTGTCAGTCTATGCCTTTCCCCCTCTGCCTCTTCTCTCCAAGGTCTTACTAAAGGTCAGACTGGAAAAACGAAAAATGATCCTGATTGCTCCAGACAGACCTCGCCAGCACTGATACCCAATTCTAAGGAGTATGTCTCAACTCTCTCCTTGGTACTTGCCTCAAGTACCTCATCTACTGTCTCAGCAGAACAATCAAATTCTGCACACTTGGCTCCAAACTCTCAACGTTGCAGCATGGCTGATCATTTATTTATTCAAACAACACCTCTCAGTAAATCTGTGATGGATGTCATTTTGGAAGCCAGAAGGCCTAGTACTAAAATCTTATGCTGATAAATGAGAGAGATTCTGTGCTTAGAACCAAGCACAAGGAACGGACACAGCAAAACCAAATATCCCACAGATTTTACAATACTTGACTGAGATGCTTGACAATGGCCTATCTTTTTCTTCTATAAAAATCCATGCCTCTGCCATCTCTGCTAATTACAACATGGAGTCTCCCCTCTTTTCTCATCCTCTGCGAAAACAGTATCTTAGAGGGGCCAAAAATATAAGGCCTCCCAGAAGATCACCAATTCCTGCATGGGACCTCAATTTTGTGCTGGTAAAACTCACCCTGCCGCCTCTTGAACCAGCAGCTACTGCGGATATAACATTTTTATCTTGGAAAACAGCTTTCCTCTTGGCAATCACTTCAGCAAGAAGGGTTTCAGAACTACAGGCTCTCATGGCTGTTGGAGCCTTTTATTACATTTTACCCGGACAGGGTGTCCCTCAGGATCAATCCCTCCTTTATGCCTAAGGTGGTATCCAGTGTGGCTCTTAACCAAACAATTCACCTGCCAGCGCTTTAGCCAAATCCACAGAACAAGGGGGAGCAGATTCTACATTCATTGGATGCACACAGACAACTAAGATTCTACTTAAACAGGATCAAATCTCTAAGAAAGTCTGAGCAACTACTGGTCGTATTTGCTTCAGGATCAGAGGGGAAGGTTATATAAAAGCAGACTATTTGTAAGTGGATAAGCCACTGCATTCATTTCTGCTACTTGCACTATGGTAAACATGTGCCCAAGGGAATTGGGTCACATTCCACCAGGGCTGCCTCTACCTCAGCAGCCTTTCTCAGAGGAGTTCCAACCAAAGACATTCTAGAAGCTGCTACTTGGAGCTCTGTTCATACCTTCACAAAGCATTATCATTTGCCTCTCTTCTCCAAATCCAGGGCAGGCTTTGCCTCTGCAGTTCTGCAGGGCCTTTTAGCCACTCCTAATGCTATTTAGTTCCATCCTCCCATCACTAGCTTTGGGATTCTACCCAAATGTAATGACTGCAACAGTGAAACACGAAGAACATAGTACAGTTGTGTACACTTACCATAAATGTAGATGTTTGAGTGTATTCACTGTTGTAGTCTGTGTTACCCACCTGCCATCCCCCTTTTCTATAACTTCTCTCTCCTTCACTATATTGTAAAGCCTTTGTGGTGTATTTGTTTTAGATGAAGGTAAAGTTTGTTGCTAAAAGTGCTTTTACATATATTGCTGTTTATATATATATATATATATATATATATATATATATATATATTTTTTTTTTTTTTGTGCTCCCCATTTGGGGGCACCTGACATCTGGGGCAAGAAAAACTGAATAAAATGGAGTTGGCTGCATGTTTTATACCCCTGACGTCATGGAAGAGGAGACAGCAACTGACGCAGGACCCAAGACTTTGTTATTCAGGCCGACTGAGGGCAACTTGCCAGCAGATTACCCAAATGAAATGATTGCAACAATGAATACACTCGAACATCTACATTTATGGTAAGTATACAGAACTGTACTTTTTAAACATTATCAAGGAGGCTAGAAAACCCAGCACCAGAAAATCCTACTCAGCCAATTGGAAAAGATTTACAATCTGGTGCCACAACAAGGCTGTCAGCAGCTCACTTGTCTCTCTGCCTTTGGTTCTGGACTTACCTGGCAGAGCTCCTGGATCAGGGGCGGTCTTACAACCCTCCATCAAGATACATGCCTCTTGCTATTTCTGCCTTTGTACAGTCCAACCCGCCTATCTTTTCCCAACATTAGTTAAAAATGTTCCGGGGGGGGGGGGGGTTGGCACACATTAGATCACCCAGAAGATCATCTGCTCCAGCATGGGATATAAATTTTGTCTTGGAAAATCTAACCTTAACTCTTTTTGAGCCAGTTGCTGCAGCCGACCTGAAGTGTGCCTAGCTTGGAAAACTGACTTATTACCGGCCATTACCTCAGTTAGGAGAGTTTCTGAACTCCAGGCCCTTATGGCCATTCCATCCTTCATTATTTTCCATGCTAACAAGGCGTCTCTTTGGACCAACCCCTCCTTTGTTTTATCGGATGGCGCAGTGGTGCAGCAGTAGCATTATCACCTCACAGCAAGAGGTTCTCTGGTTAGATTCTCTGCTGGGGTGCCTTCTGTGCGGAGTCTGCATGTGGGTTTCCTCCGGGTGCACCAGTTTCCTCCCACGTTATAAAGACAAGTGTCTAGAGCATTCCTCCCCGGGCCTGCACTGAAAATTGGCTTCATTCCAAGTCTGGCTTTCCCGGTTAACAAATGTTAAATAAAAAATAAATAAATTATGCGTAAGGTGGTCTTGGAGATTACCTTCAACCAGGCCATCCATCTCCCTACCTTCTTCCCCAACCCTAAAAATAAAGGGGAAAGAATTTTGTATACCCTTGACATATGCAGCCAACTGAGATATTATCTGGATAAGTCTGACCAGCTTCTGGTTTCCTTTGCTCCTGTGGCAGAGGGGAAGCCCATTTCTAAATGGCTCTCTCATTGCATCCACTTCTGCTACTTTCCTTTCCTATCAGATCTCATTCTACTAGAGCAGCCTCCACTACCACTGCTTTCCTGAGAGGTGGCCCTACTAAAGAAATCTTGGAAGCTGCCACCTGGATATCCATCCACACATTTACTGAGCACTACCAGCTTGCTACAGTCTCCAAGACTAGAGCAGCCTTTGTTTCTGCAGTCCTGCAGGGCATGCTAGCATCCCCTTAATGGGCTGCTTCCCTTTATTTCTATATTACTTTATCCACCCTTTTCTCTCAGCTGACTGCAACAGTGAAACATGAAGAACATAGTACAGTTGTGTACACTTACCATAAATGTAGATGTTCGAGTGTATTCACTGTTGCAGTCAGGTTTCCCTCCCACCTTCCACCTTTTGTTTACTTCTTCTTTGGGGCTCTTGCCTGTTGGGGGCAAGAAAAACTGATGTAATGATGTTGGCTGTCTCCCTTTATAGCCCTGATGACTTGATGTCAGTCCCTGCACACAGATAGCTGACACAGGAGGGAAATTCTTTACTCTGGTATTCGGTCCGGTCGAGGGCTACTCAGCAGGGATAACCCAAAGTTGATGACTGCAACAGTGAATACACTTGAACATCTACATTTATGGTAAGTGTACACAACAGTACTTTCACATAAGCAAGCTGCCCCACCTCCCTTGACATGCTACTGAACTTTATGAAATCCACTGGTGTAGAAGACTGACCTGCTAACACCTGCAAGTATCTTTTTTAATTAAAAAAAATAACCATTTAACAGGTATCAGCAGTGAGTGCCTCATTTGAATCCCCAGCAGTGGCGTTATCTAGGTTGAATAGCGCAGGTGTCACAGTTGTGAATATCTTGTCGTCTCTCTGGAGTTCAGGCATTATGATGGTTTCATATGTGCAACTTGCACATCTTTGACCAGAAAAAAATAAATGCTAAAAAATCTTTGACTTTATTTCACTTACTTGATAACCAGGTAAATGAACTGTTTTTTTCTACCTTGTGGTACCAAAGTGAAAATATGCAACATAAACATCAGAAGATATTTTAGCAAAAGAAAATATATCAGAAGTAAATATGTAAGGTAAAATACAAATGTTTAACACTGCAGTTTTAAAGTAACATAATTGTAAGAAGTCGGGCTTATATATACTTTGAAACTTACACGAGAACAGTGACCTAAAAAGTAATGAAAATGCACAGATGACACGTGTCAACCTACCATATGACATAAATGGAACCAAATCCATTATATAAAAGTTATACTAGCATTCAGATTAGTTGTAGAGCAGGTTTCAGGTCAGGTCTCTACATTGCTTGCAGACTACAGTCAGTGTTAACTGTTCCATCCATGAGTGAGTTTGTGATGATCCATCCTTTTTAGCATCACATGAAATGGTGTGCCAGATGGTAAGAACTAGTTTAGAAAGGTACATTCTTTAGCAGCTACATCAAAAGATCCTTACCTGAGGACAAAAGATCCTTGAGCTTGAGACCGCAGAGATTCATTCTAGGAGTAGTAAATAGTTTTTGGTTGGGTGGTCTAATACGAGTAAATTAAAGTGATAAACTGAAGAGAAACAGTAACACAGTTTTTGAGTCATTCCCGCCAAGGGAAATGGAATGTCATTAGGTTAGGTGTCACTTGAAATAGCTTTGTACTGTAACAGGAGACTAAAGCATTGAGCAGGAAGGCATACTGTAGTTTAGGTATAACTGTACTTTTTCCCATATTGTTTCTTGTTGTGGGATGAAGATGTGAGTTAACTTTACATCTTGAGTTTCAAATATGCTAGAACATTCGTGAACAGTGACTTTATTATGCTGTGAAAAAGTTTGTTTGGGATGTAGCAGCAGCCAAGATATTTGTGAGATATTAGCTTGAGAAATTAAGTTAATAAAAGAGCAATGTTTTCAGGCAAAGATTTATTTCTGTCTTTTCGACAGTGTTCAAAAAGTTTGGAATTTGTTTTAGAGGCATTAGTGATTAGTGACCAGTTCTAGACATCAGATAACTTAAATCTAAAAAAATTAAGCATCAACCACATACGTAGTTAGGAAAGGTTAAAGTAATTTATAATATACATCCTCAAAAAGTCTTCAGTAGGGTGAGGGGTCAATTTGCATAAGTAATGTAGTTTGATCATATGCTGTCATTGTGGGGAAGAGAACTATGCGGAGAAGGAATGAAAATTACTTGTTTGTTATATTTTTGTATGCAAGATGGATGCATGAATTTTCTCAATGTGTCTTACAACTTGAGGGTTAAATCTGAAAAAAAAAGTGAGCTCATAACTAAGAGAGGAAACTTTGGAAATGCCAGATAGCATACCTTTCAACCTCTTAGCACAAGAAATCTGGACAAAGCCTAAACTAATAGGGGACAAATCACCAAAACAGGGGTAAATATTTTTAAATATTGTTTTTAGAAACTTGAAAATTATCAAGTACAACCGACTGTGTTTGCATGCATTTTCTGAAAGATATGAAGTACATACCTCAAATGTCTGTCATTATTTAATTACTTCAGTCCTAAACGATTTGCCAAACAACCACAAATTTTATGCAGAACAGACCAAAAATATGATACAAAAATATGGATATTCTGCAAAAATCTGGAGAGTTGAGAGGTATGCACAGTCAGACAGTTGGTATTGTAGCCAGGGGGCTGAAGAAAGAAAATGTTTTTAATAGAAAGCATAAGAAGATTGCAAAAGCAGAAAACATGAGTGAAATTGAGGTCGAGGTGGGTGTGAACAAATAAACATGATTTTACCCGTGTCACAAAAGGGATATTAAACAGACTTATCTGGGATAGAACTCTGTTTTATCAGAGGCACTGAGATGGCAATGACAATAAGTCAGGTTGGAGCCTGCTCCCAGATATGGAAAGGAAGTATGAGGAGAATATGAGGGATCAGTTAAGGAAAAAAAGACAGGAAATGGTGGTGAATCACTAGTCTGTCTAGTATGAGACATGAAGGAGAGGGATGTGCTAAAATCAATCTGTGATCCGTGTTGAAAGTGTTATTTTTCTGAGATGATTTTTTCCCCCACCCTGCCCTTCCTATTGATGTTTTCTTTTTATACTTGGTGGCTTTGCAATTGCCCACCCCTACTGTATATTTCATCTGTGACACTCCTCCCAGTCTACTGTCTTTAGCTCATTCTACCTAATACGGAGTGAGAAAAAAAAATGTTTGCACTTTATTCATCTGCTTATTGTGTTTGTGTGTGTTCCTACTTTATTATTCATTTTGCTCTTGCTGACTGTTCTCAAAAGTACTTAATAGCATTTATTCTGTTGCATTTATTACTGCTTGTTAGTAGCAGATTAAATTGTAACTGTTATTCCAAGCCTTTGAATTACGCACTTGGGCTTTAGACCAGTTGTTTCACATTAAGAAGGTTTGTGGTCTGCACTGTTGTGGCAGGACAGGAAGCTTACATCCTTCTGAGTTGGGAGTTGCTGATTGAAGGCTTAGTGTCTGTTCTAAAATGTGTTCGTTCTGGTTTAAGCACTTGGGCTTTGGGCCAGTTTTTTTTTACATTGAGAAGGTGTGGTCTGCACTCTTGTGGGAGGCTGGATTCTGCCCTTCTGAGCTGGGAATTTCTGGTCACAGGCTTATTGTGCCTGCTTATTTGAACTGTTTCTTTCTGAAAATGGTGCGCCCTGTTGCTGCAGCATAGACCAGATTCAGGCCTGCTGAATCTAGCTTTGTTTGTATAACTTGAGCACTGACCCAGGCCATCTTTTTTTGGAGAAGGTTCCCCTGCTCCCAAGCAGCAGGAGTGTGCAGTTAGAACTTGCCTGTTTGAAGACTGCTGGAGCAGGACACAGTTTTGAGCTTTTTTTCTGGTTAATTGGGTACCTTGTTTTAATCAGTTCATTTTCTATTGTTTATATATATATATATATATATATATATATATATATATATATATATATATATATAAATTGCATTCTATTCATCTGCTTTTACTGTATTTGTGTTTCTTCCTACTTTATTACTAGTGGCATTGAATACAACTCTGATCTGAGATATATAACAATAAGTATCCTTTTCTGTGCATTGAGAGTTTTTTGATTGTATCTGCTTTATTTTCTGAAAAAAAAAACATACTTGTTTCCCACCTTTCTAAGCTAGTATAGTCCTGTTTTTAGGTTAAGTGCTGAATTCAGGGCTGTGTTACAAATCTGTGTTTGCCCATACCTTAGCTGGATAGAAGGAAGTTTCTCTGTTCACCTGTGAGAGAGGGGAGCCTTAAGCAAGCCTATCTGTCTCTGGAGGAGTGGTTTCAGCCCAGAAATTAGTAGTTTATTGGCCATTTTAGGCTAATTTCTCTTTCATTTCCCTGCTATAAATACCGCATTTTCCCGGTTTTGCACGCCAGGCAGTGCCGGTTAGCTAGGATATAACTATTCCCAGCTCCACAAAGTCTCCTCTTCAATTTTTTCCTTGGAACTAGACAAACTTTCAACTCAAGCCATTAATTTCTCAGCCCAGCACTTGCTCAAAACTCATAGCAAGCACTTTTAAACCCTAGAACTAGACCCACCTATACTGTACAGATTGACAAGGCTCTCTATTCAACCTTACCAGCCATTCAATAAAACAGTTCACTGTACCTATCCAGGCATGTCCAAAGGGCAGTTTCAGGCATACTCTCCAGTCCACCTGGTGAATCTGGGCATTTTGAGGCAATGTTACAACTGTCTCAAGTACACAGACAACCCTCTCCTCCTACCACCAAACACTAATACATGTGAGAGAAGCAATTATACAGCCAAACTGGAGGCTAAGCTCTCTCAACCCAAGGATGGATCAGACAGTCAAGAGAAGAAGGGAAATACTTGCATCACACCACCAGTCTCATATAGACCCATTAAACCAGCACTGGCAAAAAACACACATAAATACACAAAAACATACTCGGAGGCTTTAAATAAAAATCTGCAAAAGCAGCAGAGACCTCCAAAGCAGACATCCAAGCAACCTCCACCCCCCAACACAAATCGTGAAACACATACTTCACAAAACCAGTGTGCCATGCAATCACAGCCCTTAAGGCAAAATAACATACCAGTAATAGGTGACTCTATAGTCAGGCACACTGACGTCCCACTCACTAGGCTGAAAAAGGAGAAGGTTACTGTTAGCTGCCTGTCTGGTGCCAGGATCTGCCACATAACACAAGTGCTCAGGTCACTCCAGAACAAGTACAAATACAACTCTGTTATTGTCTATGTTGATGTGAATGACCTGAGCCATACCTCCCTGGACTGCCTGAAAAGAGACATGAAAGAGCTCTCTGATCTTCTATCCCAGGCCGGTATGACCCTGACCCTGATAAGCATCCTGACCTCACCAAGAATGATACCACATTATAAAGAAAGAATTATCAATTTCAACAATTGGCTAAGTTTCTGGTGTCATTCAAAGGGGATCCAGTGTCTGTCTGCCTGGGATGACATGCTCAACAAGCCACGCTGCTTTGCTAGAGATGGCTTGCACCTGTCACCCTTAGGCTTTCGTATACTGGCCAAGGCTCTTGCCACCCCCATAGTGCCTTTTTTAGGCAAGGCTCAAAAGACAAACCCACCGCCATAAAAAGCACAAGTAACAAAAAACTGAGGGTGATGCTACTCAGTGCCAGAAGTCTAAACCTCAGAATGCATGCACTCCAGGCACTCCTCAGTATGGAGAAAATTGATATATATATGCAGTAACAGAAACCTGTTTTTAGGCTCCAGAGAGCACCTCCAGCACTACCAGGCTACAACTCATACCATACATTTCGGCCACAGAACCCGCACCAAAATACAAAAGGCAGGTGCATATCCATATTCATCAAGGATACCTACACCTCCAGGTTAGTGGCACAGCACGATGCTTCAGAGATCATCCATGTGCAACCAACAATGGGAAAAACTGCAATTCAAATTGTAGCTTGCTACAGATCACCCACCATGTCCCAGGACCCCCATTCCGCATTTCTGGAAACACTGGGAAATGTAAAGGTCCTAACAAACACCCCAATACTGGGTTATTTCAATTACCAAAACATTAATTGGGAGAACTACTCAAGTACTAACTCCATTGCCAAACATTTCCTAGAATTCATAAACTCAAACTCCCTTGATCAACTGGTCAACACTCCCACCAGAGATGACATGTTGGACCTGGTCATCAGCAACATGGGCGACTGGTGCTCCACACCGGAGGTCAACCCCTCATTGGTTAGATCTGACCATAAACAAATCACTTTAGATATTCACATTCCGCCCCCACCCTTGGACAAGGAAACCACTGTGAAAAACATTTCAAAAGCAAACTTCACGTTACTTAAGACCGAGGTGGAAAATTTCAAAGCCCCCATGCTAAAGGATAACATTGTCCAAGCTACAAAATCCTTTACTAATGCATTATACGGGCACCTACAAGAATGCATGGATCGTGCTATCTCAAGCAAAACCAAGACTCATTCCTCCAAGTAAAGGAAACCAGTCTGGTGGACTCCTGCCATAAACAAGCTATACAACAGAAGGAGTAAATTAGTACAAAAAAGTGTAAAATACCAAGAAGGGAAGACATCCCTGATCAGTATCAGCAAGAAACTATGATCCCTCATAAAATCATCCAAGGCGAGTTTCGAAAGAAAAATTGCCAAGGACTCCAAAGATGACCACAAGGCATTCTTTAGCTATGTCAAGAATCTAAGTGGCAATGCTCAGATCTGATCAGAGTTGGTACAGAATGGTACAAAATACACTGAACTGACCAGTATTGCCAACATCCTGGTAGACAGGTTCAGCACAAACTTCACCGCCCTGTCACCCCCAAAAGGGCCCATAACCATACCAGAAGAATGTAGAGCTCCTGAAATCAGACACTCAGGTTAAAACAGCCATCTCCAAAACCCAAAACCAAAAACTCAGCATCAATGGGACTGGATGGAGTCCCAGGCTGCGTCCTACATGAGCTCAAAGATGAACTAACCCCTCACCTAAACACGCTGTTCAAACTCAGCCTCTCCACAGGTTCCGTACCCATAGAGTGGCACACAGCAATGGTTATTCTGCTCCACAAAGGTGGAGCCACAACGGATCCTGGGAACTATCATCCTATAAGTCTGACTAGCTTAGTCTGCAAGGCTATGGAGCGCATCATCATGGAACTCATTAACCGAAATATTGGGACCCTCCAAACACTAGACCCTACCCAGTTCAGCTTTAAGGGTAGATCATGCCTCCTAAACCTGGTGGATGACTTTGAGACAGTTACCAAGGCTATAGACGAGGGAAAGGTGGTACACACAGCCTACCTTGACCTCACAAAGGCCTTTGACACCATTCCCCATTCTGGTATTATAGACAAGCTCACCAGCCTGAACATAAACCCCTACGTCACAAGATGGGTTGCCAACTGGCTCACGGGCAGAACCCACATGGTAAGAGTTGCGGGAGCTAGGTTTGACTCTAAACCGGTTACAAGTGGTGTTCCTCAGGCCTCAGTCCTAGGACCCCTCCTGTTTGGCATATACTTCTCAGAGGTACTGGCAAGCACAGGAGGACTATGGCTGACCAAGTTCGCAGACTACTGCAAATTAAGGGCTATAATTGACTCTCTGGCTGACAGACATCGTCCAAAAGGGTCTCAATGAGACATACACCTGGTGTCAAAATCATGGCCTCAAGCTAAATGCCAAAACATGCATAGTCATCCCTTTTGGAAAAAACAAAGTACCCACAAACTACCACATAGGTGGTAGTCCCCTAGATATGGAAGACGTAACAAGGGATCTGGGGACCCAAATAGATAGTAAACTCTCCTTTGATAATCACATTGCCAAAGTGGTTAGAAAATCCTTCTACGTGGCGCATCTTATCACAAAAGGGTTCACATCCAGATCAAAAGAGGTCATTGTGCCCCTCTAGTCATCGCTCATCATACCCCATCATAGAGTACAACACCCCATTTGGGATGCATCTTACAAGACACCTGCAACAGCTGGAAGGACAACAGAAGTACCTCACCAAGAGGATCACTGGCCTCAAACAGATGCCCTATGCAGCACAAACTCCAGCTGTACTCTGTTGCATACCGCCTACTCAGAGGTGATCTCTGCCTGACATACAAGGCCATGTCCAACCCAGAACTGATCAACATGCTCCACCTAACGAAAATCTTATCCCCTTGAGCCACACGCTCTAGGGATCTAAACCTCACCACAACAATAAACAGGACATGCTGGAGGGATAGATTCCTGTCACAGAGACTTCCCATGCTTTGGAACAAGATTCCAGTCTACATTAGGCAGAGCTCCTCGCTAACACTCTTCAAGAGAAACCTTGACGAGTGGATGGGAAACCAAGTTTATCCCAGAGATCACTTCAGTCGCTCTGCTGGACAGAGGCACAGGGAACTAATCTAAGGGTGGCGGTGAAAGCCAACACATTCTGATTAGGCTTATAAATGCCTTCGGGCAGATAGCCTAGTACCTATCTGTGCACCTATGAGAACCTATCAACATGTTGACACAAACAAGTTGCAGATGACATTCTGTTTGAAACCTGCATTATATCAGTGTTACAGATTCACGGAGCAGATGAGCTTACTAAATATTCTGACTGCTTAGAGTATAATTAAATATGTTGAGGATAAGAAGGAGCATTACTGAAAAGAGTTAGGGATATCATATGAGCAAACTAACTTACAAAATAGGAAAAGATTTTGTTGTATATCTCTGTCTCCATTTCCATATATTCCATTTTGCTTGTTCTCCCAAATGCAATATGGACAATTTTTTACTCCACAAAGCAACTTCTAAGAAGTAAAACCTATTAAGCAGAAAGGGATATTAAGCATCCTGAAAAGTGGAAAGTTTAGATTTGTGTTTAGAAGTTTCTAATTTGTGACTTATTCAAGAGCAGAAAGTACGTCTATAGAAGGAAAAGCTGCATATAACATCATCCACAAAAACAGTTACTAGAACTTTGTAGTCTTGGCACAAATGGGATGAATCATTATTTTATAGACAAGCAAATAATGGATCTACGTTCAAATTAAATGAGGAAAAAAGGGGCAGATTTGGCAAGTATCACCTTTAATGATGGCAGCATAAGTGAATCACTAACTAATCATCATGAAGGATTAGCGTAGAAGAATGTAGACATTTGAATGTGTTATTGGGAAATCAGATGTTTGCACTAGTGTAGGAAAAAAAATTAAAGGGGCAATAATCTTTTCATGTACTTTAGAAATATCTAATGCCCCTACGAATATTGATATGGTGAGTTATCCATAATCTTTTGCACAACCATTTTAAATTTCTCAACAATGGCCAAAATTAGTGGTGGTAGCCACAGTTAAGGAGCGCACTCACTCTGTGTATGTATATGTTTGTGTGTATGTACATGCATATATATGTGTGTGTGCATGTGTGCGTGTATATATATATATATATATATATATATGTGTGTGTGTGTGTATGGTTCCACTTCATATCATGGAATTATCATTTCATCGAATTTCAAATCATCGAGACCAAATTGTCAAACTCATTTAGTCAAAAACTCGTATCATCGAATCTCAAATCATTGAAAACTGTAAAGCAGCTACAAATAACATTCCAAGCCCCCCTGCACCCCCCTAAATAAATTACCAACTCCAAGGTCGCACTACAGTGGGGGGAGAAGGTAATTTCCTGACCCCACTGTAGTGCGACCTTGGAGTTGGTATATTAAATTATGGGGGGTGTGGGGGGGGCAGGGGGGCTTGCCCCCCTGCATAAATGTAGTAAGTAAGTAGTCTGGGATGTTATTTATAGTTGCTTTATAGTTTTTAATGATTTGAGATTCGATGATATGAGTTTTCGACTAAATGAGTTTTCAACGATTTGGTGTCGATTTGAAATTCAATTAAATGATAATTCGATGATATGAAGTGGAACCATATATATATATATATATATATATATATATATATATATATATATATATATATATATATATATAGAGAGAGAGAGAGAGGTATGCATGGGTATATATATATAAGCATTTGTTGGGCTAGTAAGTGATATAGGTACACGTGCAGTTAGACACTGGCTAAGCAATGTGTCAAGGAAATCAAGATGCTTGAATTCAGATACCTAATATACTTCACTTATGAGCCTTCATTTTAAAACTGGATAAAGACTTGTAGTAAATAGCAGGATACTTTAAGTTCATTTTGATTCTCTGCATATGTATAGTTGAGTGACTTTTTGGCAATGAATATGATAATGTTACAGTAGGAATAGCAGGAAAAGCTGTAACACCTAAATGTTTATCAGTAACGGATGGAACCTTCAATAAAAAGAGCAGTTACCATATACATGTTATGCTAATATGGTATTTTCTTACTTCAACTTTATTAAGCTCAATTTTATATGTGGATTAATTCAGTTTTTATGGATGTTACCAATTAAGCTGTATTTTCTTTGTTTTAGTTGTCAAATTCATGTATTTCCTTCGATAATTTCACTGACCTTATTACATCTTAATGATTGCTGGGCTTGTTGCTATCTTTATTGCATATTCAGTTGCTATAGTATTCCTGTAGTTAAGTACTATGGTACTGTTATTTCAGTTAAGATAGGTGTAAGTTTAATTTATTTTTATTGTGATTAGATTATTCTGTTTTGAAACTTGGTAGTTTTTTGTAGGGTACTTATTTATTTTTTATCTGCTAATGTACCTGTTGATTGTGTGCTTGTTGCTGAAAATGTGCCAAAAGACTAGTTGAGTTCTCTGGTTATCAAATTCAATTAATGTAGAACTGCATGAAAACTTTAAAATTATCTGAGAGTTTGTGTCACACACGCTGTCATTCGGATTGATTGAGCCACTGTATAGATCAGAATGTTAATGTTTTTAAATCCTAACAAGTATGAAAAAGATAGGCAAGCCTGCTCCTTTTGAGTAGTTTGTGTTAAAGCGTATAACCCATGACTTCAGTTCTGTATTGGGATATGTTAAATTTAGCTTGTGCCATCCAGAGCTTACTGAATATGGATATCAAAGGCTGAAGAGAATATTCAAACATATGTACATTTCTTTATTTGCATGACTTTTGTTAAAAAAGAGACTTAACTTGTTAATGTCTCCAGCAGCTATAAAACCGTTCCATAGAATAGCACAAAGAACTCTACAAATGTTTGTCTGGAAGAGTTTAATCGATAACATGTTACATCATTGATACAATGATCTTATAAAAAACTTTCCAAATCCCATTACTGTTGGGGGTGGGGCAGTAGACTTGATGAGATTGGTTAGAGAAGCATGTAGGATTTTATTGTAGTGGTTATAATATCAAATACAAATTTATGGGAACATCAGAAGAAATGTACACTTAGGCATAGATATGTGTACTTCGGATAAGCTGAAATTCTCCTTAAGGGTGTGTTTATTCTATAAAGTTTTAATTGAAAATATATTAAAATATATTTTTTTCTATTCTGAGAAAGCATACTACTGTTAGAAGGGTTTTGGAGTAGATTTCAGTTTTTGTCCGTAATAAAAACATGCGGAAGGTATTTAAGTCAGTTGATAATGCAAAGTAAGACTGTAGAAATGCTGGTGTAGTGAAAATTGTTCATTAACAAAGTAAGCAGATGAATGTGGTCAGAATAAATCCTACCCAGCTACCCACATCTAATCCCGACACCCTACATCTAACTTTGAAATAGTGTGAAACAGTACTGAAAGCTGTTTGTATGGAAGTTGGAAAGAGATTAATAGTGCTAAGGTATATGGATGACATTAACATAATGAAGCTAATTATAGCATGGGTAATTCAGCATGGTAGCAGCCAGGTGTCCTAAAGAGCTAAATAAGAGACTGATATGCACAAAAAAAAGATGAATTAATTCAACAGTTAAAAAAAAGTCTAAACCATTTTCATGTACTGTCTTTATAGGTTCATAGGTTCATAGGTTCATACTAGGCTATCTGCCCAAGGGCATTTATAAGCCTAGTCCATAGTTATTTGGCTTTCGCCACCCCTTTAGTTTGAATAAAACTATGCCTATTATTTTGCTGTGCCTCTGTCAAGCAGTGACACTGAAGTAATCCCTGGGGTATATCTGCGATCCCCCATCCATTGGCCAAGATTCCTCTTGAACAAGGCCAGCGAGGTGCTCTGCCTCACATGTACTGGGATTTTGTTCCACAGCATAGGGAGTCTCTGGGTGATGAATCTGTCCCTCCAACATGTTCTATTAATAACCTTGTCAAGGTTTAAGTCTCCCACCCTTGTGGTTCTGAGGGATCTAGATTTTTTGAGGTGAAGCATATTCATCAAATCAGGGTTTGACATGGCCTTATATGTCAGGCACAGGTCACCTCTGAGCAAGCGGTATGAGACTGAGTAGAGATGGAGTTCTTTCAGTCGGGCAGCATAAGACATATTTTTGAGACCCTTTATCCTTTTGGTGAGGAACTTTTGGGGCCTTTCCAGCTGCTGCAGGTGTCTGGTCAGATACATTCCGAATGGGGCATTGTACTCAATCATAGGTCTAATGAGTGATGAGTACAGGGGGGCGATGACCTCCCTTGATCTAGATGTGAATCCCTTCATGATCAGGTGGGCAATGTAGAAGGTTTTCCTAACTACTTTAGCAACATGAGTGTCAAACGAAAGGCTACTGTCAACCTGGGTCCCCAGATCCCTGATGACGACTTCTGTGCTCAGTGGATTGCCACCTATATGGTAGCTAGGGGTAACCTTGTTTTTCCCGAAGGGTATGACTATGCATTTCTTGGCATTTAACTTTAGGCCATGGCTCTGGCACCAGTTATCCATTTCTGTGAGGCCCTTCTGAAGGATATCTGTGTCAGATGTGTTTTCGACTATGGCCCAGTTTGCAGTCATCTGCAAACTTTGTCAGCCATAACCCTCCTGTGTTTGCTTGTACTTCAGAAAAGTAGATGCCGAACAAGAGTGGACCCAGGACTGAGCCCTGTGGGACACCACTTGTGACAGGCTTTGAGTCTGACATGGCTCCAGCAACTCTGACCCTGTGGGTTCTGTCACTTAGCCAGTTTGCAACCCATCTTGTGATGTATGGGTTTACATTCAAGCTGATGAGTTTTTTGATAATACCTGAGTGGGGTATTGTGTCGAAGGCCTTTGCCAGGTCAAGGTAGGCTGTATGGACTGCCTTTCCCTCATCAATGGCCTTGGTGACTGTCTCGAAAAAGTCAACCAAGTTTAAAAGGCATGATCTGCCTTTGACAAAGCCAAACTGGGTTGGATCCAAAGTCTGCAAGTTCCCTATGTCTTTATTTATGAGTTCCATTATGATCCTCTCCATGGCTTTGCAGATAAGGCTTGTCAAGCTAATGGGACGGTAATTTCCAGGGTCGGTGGAGGCACCGCCCTTGTGAAGTGGGACCACAGTCGCCGTGCGCCACTCCTTGGGTATGTATCCTGAGGTGAGGCTAAGATTAAACAGCTGTCCTAACTGCGGGTTTAATTCCTCATTGAGTTCATGGAGCACACAGCCGGGGACACCATCCGTCCCATGGATGCTGTGTTTTTGTTTTGGAGAGAGCAGTTCTCACCTGGGCGTTGGAGATGTTTGGGGGGGGCTACAATCCTCTGGTATAGATATCTCTCCTTTTGGGGGGGGGAGAAGTTTGCACTGAACCTGTCAGCCAGTATGTTGGCAATGTGTGTAGGTTCAGTAATCTTCACATCATTTTGAACTAATTCTGAGCATATCTGGGAGTTTCCTCCTAGGTTTCTAACATAGCTAAAGAAGGCCTTATGATTGTCTTTTGAATCCTTGGCGATTTTTCTCTCAAAATTTACCTTGGATGATTTTATGAGAGCTCTTAGTTTTTTACTTATAATGGTCAAAGGTGTCTTACCTTTCAAGGATTTTGCTCTATCTTGTAGTAGCTTCCTCCTTTTGTTGTAGAGCTTGTTTATGGCTGGGGTCCACCAGACTGGACGCTTGCCTTTGGTACAAAGAGTCTTAGTTTTGTTTGGGATTGCCTGATCCATGCAGTCCTGTAGGTGCTGGTAGAAGGCATTTGTAAGTGATTCAGCGGTTTGAGTAATGTTTACCACTGGCTCAGGGGCCTTAAAGGAGACCACACTAGTTTTCAGAAGTGTGAAGTCGGCTTTTGAGAAGTTTTTCACTGTGGTCTTTTTTGTTTCAGGTGGGGGCGGGATGAGGACCTCCAGCGAGATTAGTTTATGATCTGATCTCACCAGTGAGGGGTATTCTTCCGGTGTTGAACATTGTGATCCCATGTTCGTGATGATGAGATCAAGTATGTTTTCTCCTCTTGTGGGGATGGTGACTAGTTGTTCCATGGCATTTGAGTTTATGAACTCCAGGAACCTTTGGGCTAGAGTGTTTGGGCTTGAGTAGTGTTCCCAGTCTATATTAGGGTAGTTGAAGTCACCTAGTATGATGGTGTTTGGAGATACATTTATCCCCTCCATTGTTTTCAGGAAGGCCATGTGAGGTTCCTGAGTTTGAGAGGGTGGCCTGTAACATGCTACAAATTGCAGAGCAGTCTTGCCTATGGTTAATTGCACCTGGATGGTCTCTGATGCATCGTGCATTGCCACCAACCTTGAGGTGTGGGTGTCCTTTATGAATATGGACACCCCCCCCCTTTCTTAGTGTTGTCTGGATTTTGGGGCCGGAACGCATGATATGAGGTGAAACCTGCTAGTGCTGGGGTGCTCTCAGGAGCCTTGAACCAGGTTTCTGTCACAGCACAGACATCGATGTTCTCCATACTGAGAAGGGCCTCGAGTGCGTGCATCTTGAGATTGAGACTTCTGGCATTGAGCAGCATTACCCTTAGTTTTTGTGTTCTAGGGTGGTAGGTTTAGAATTTGAGCCTTGCCTAAAAAGGCACTATGGGGTGGCAAGAGCCTTTGCCAATATCCGGAAGCCTAGGGTGACAGGTGCAAGCCGTCCCTTAGCAGGGTGGCTTGTCCAGCATGTCATCCCAGGCAGACAGACATTGGATCCCCTTTGAATGACACCAGAATTTAAGCCAATTATTAAAGCTGATCATCTTATCACTGTATTGTGGCATCATTCTAGGTGAAGGTAGGATACTGCTCAAGGTCAGGGTCATACCTGCCTGGGCTACATAATCAGAGAGCTCCTCAATGTCTCTTTTCATGTAGTCCAAGGAGGTACGCCTCAGGTCGTTGACACCAGCGTGGACAATGACTGAGTCGTACTTGTACCTGCTGTTGAGAGACCTGAGTGCTTGTGTTATGTGGCGGATTCTAGCGCCCGACAGGCAGCTTACTGTGACCTTCTCCTTACTCAGTCTGGTGAGCGGGACGTCAGTGTGTCTGACTATGGAGTCACCTATGACAAGTATGTTTGGTGTTGTATTTGGCCTTAAGGGCAGTGACTGCTTTGCACACTGATTTTGTTGTTTGTGTTGTTTGTGTGGTATTGAGTTTGCAGTTGCTTGGGTGTCTGCTTTGGAGGCCTCTGCTGTTTAGGTAAATTTTTACTCAGAGCCTCCGAGTATGTCTTAGTATGTTTATGTGTTTGATTCAGTGGTGTGGTTGAGTTATGTGAGACTGGTATTGTGGTGTGTGTAGTTGCCTTCTCCTCCTGCCTGGTCTTGCCAGTCCTGAGTTGAGAGAGCTCAGCCTCCAGTCTGGCTAAATAGCTGCATCTCTCACAAGTGTTAGTGTTACATGGGAGGAGGAGATGGTTGTCCGTGTACATGAGGCAATTGTAACATTGTCTCAGAATTCCCAGATTCACCAAATGGGCAGGAGAGGACGCCAGCATCTGACCCTTCGACATGCTAGAAAGAATTATGAGTTGGTATGAGACAGAAAAGTAGTGGGCTTAGCAGGGAAGTGGGCACTCCTGGGGGTTTTGCTAGTGAGAGATTTGTATAATATAGGAGTGCTTGACCTGCAAAGAGAATGCTTATAAGACAAGGGATATGCTTATAAGACAAGTGCTGAGCTTTTGAGAAGAAAAAGCTATTTGGAACAAGTGCTGCACTTTTAGTGTAGGTGTAAACTGTTTAGGTTCCTAACAGAGCAGTTCTAAGGGAAAAATTGAAGAACAGACTTTCTGGAGCCAGAAAGAGTTTAACCTTGCGCTGCCCGATGCTGCTCTAGTGGCAACTCCGCTAATTGCTAAAGCACGTTAAAGCGTGCTTGATAGCAGGGGCTGGAAAGAAGCAGGAATAGACCCAAAAGGGAAAATAAAACTACAGTTTCAAGTCAGTAACCACCTCTACGGGGGGCAGGGAAGCTGCTCAATGTTAGTCACTGCCACTGATGAACAGAGAGACCCTCCTTCAGCCCAAGCAAAAATGGCCTCACAGAAACTTTCAAACAGTTCAGGAACAGCAAGCCTGTAACTGAACTTTAACTCTCAGAAAAGTGGGAAAAAAGCAAGATTTTTTTTTGTTTTTGTTTTTTACAGAGATAGCAGAGGTTCACAAGTAATATCAAGTTATAACAGTGCAGTAAATGACCCCACACAAGAGTGCTAGGTCAAGGACAGAAAATATGCAAGTTTTAAGAAAAAAACGATTTAAAATTAAGTGCAAACAGGAAATTCAGCAAACAGCTTTTGGTTGTGCTCTAAATACAGCTACTAATACAGAAATCACGTTTAACAAGCCAGAAAATGCTCAAGCTAGGCAGCTATGCAGAAAAACTTAGCAAATAAACAGAGAAAAAATACTTAAAATCTCAAAAGTGGCTCCCTTCTTCTCTCAGCGTTTTTTCCTCTTGGAGGGTGCTTCACCAACAGCCAACAAGCCTGAAAAGAACTTAATCAAATAGGGTCCTGTATATGTGTGTTGTATACATAAATCCATTCTAAACAAGTCCTTTTAAAATAAGTTTGTTTGGACATTTAATTTGTTGAGTAATTAATTTTACATTTTTTAACGTAGTGGAAGTTTTGCATTTCAACTTTTGAGAGATGGCAGATAAGGAATTTTTAAAACAAAGGTGCTCAGCTGTGTTGAAAATATAATTGTTCTTTTAGACAGGAATTGGAGAAGTGAATTCAATTAGACTAAATTAAAAGAAGTTGCACTGCACTTTTGTTGTAGTAAATATGTAATGTAATATTTAAATTGTGTAAAACTGTATGATAAGCCTAGCCACCCAGCGGTATAAATCTTGGCTCTAAATGGCTGCCACTGTTGAAGTTACACTGTGACCCATGTGCAAAAGTGGGAAAAAGGGGTTGTGGGTGGATGTATATTTGCTACTGGGAAGTGTACTGCAATGTGGATGGATGTATATTTGCTACTGGGAAATGTACTGCAATTTGAAAGTGACACCAGCTCTGCTGTTCACACATTACTTTAAGTTTAATGCCCCTTTTGAAGACGCTACTTTAGCGAAAAGGGTGTTAACTTATCTGGGACTCAGTTTTTGAAGTAACTGTGAAAACAAGAAAGCATTATGCAAAACTCAGAATGGAAGCGAACAAGAAATCCTGCCTGTGATGTGCATTAATAGCAAGCAAGAGAGAGCGAGTCATCTAGCTAAGGGGATTTCTAGATATCCATGCTGAAGCAAACAATGAGAAATGGCTGCTTGTAAGTACCTGATTCTATTTTTGGTTTTGAAAGTCAGTGGCACCTAAGGCACAAGTTAGACCAGCTAAATATTTTACAGTTTGTCAACTTTGTGTTCAGAACTTTCATTATAAATGTGTGGAGGATTGTTCCTGTTTGCATATTTACTTTGTGGACTGCTTATTTTATTTATTTCAAGTAAAGAACTTTATTATTCAATTTTGTGTTGTAGTTGGTGATTTCCAATTAGTATATTGATGTAGAAGTACTGACCAACGGTTGGTTTCTGTCTGTCATGGAATAATTGCTAAGAATTTAATGGTACCTGCTCCAGCAGTATGTAGAGATAAAGCGCTGACTATGGCCCAGCCATCCCAGATTTGTTTAGCATGTCAGGTGGCAGACAGAGCTGTAGGTAGTGGATAGGTCATAAAAAAAAAAAAATGCCCCACCCGGGTGGAACCACACACAGGTGAAGCCCCAACTGGCCCCAGTGAAAAATGGAGCAAGTGTGGGGAGGTAGGAGAGTAGATGGTAGACTCAGACTGGAAATTGGGTACTGGGGGGGCAGTAAACATGAGGTCCAAGGTGACCAAAAATAAGAACTAAATGGTTGTTGTTGTGTCTTTCGGCTTTTCCCAGTTAGGGGGTCGCCACAGCGGAACTCCGGTCCGCTAATGATTGGCAGTAGATTTTTACGTGCCGAGTTTGCCAGCCCTGACGGACAACCTTCAATGAAGGTACGCCCATTCATGCATGTCTCCACACAGAAGACACTCTCTAGCTGAGAATCGAACAGGACAATGTCTTACTGTGAAGCGACAACGCTACCGCAGCACCACCACCACCGCAGTGCTAATATTTAAAGATTGGCTTATTTTAAGGGCAATCAGAAATGTTCTTGCTTTTTCTCATTTAGTTTGTGTATTATGGGAGGGTGGCCTAATGGTTAAGGTGTTTGCATTACAAGGTGTAGGGTTTGAGTCACACAAGGGATAATTGTCTAGGCTTAAAATGGCTCGCAGGGGCAGTTAGTCTAGTACTAATCTATGAACCTATAACTTGGGAGTGGGAGGTATTGATACTGAATAGTTATTTACCTGCTTCCATCTGGAAAATTGTGTGCATGTGTGTTTCCATGCTTATTAATTTGGTAAGGTGTCTGTGTGTGTGTATGAGTACGGGCACCTGTGCACATGCATGGAAATTACTCTTGGTCAGTTTTCAATTTCTGTTGGTAAGATTGTACTGGAAGGCATTGGGGTTTGTCTAAGGTGAGACGGGCATTATACCACTGGTCTGCAGTTGTACAGTGTGTTACTTGTGTGTGGCAGTTGTTGGCTGTAACCTGTGACAGCAATTTACATTTGCTGTACACCATTAAGGCCAGTCAACCCTTAAGGTTAATTAACTTGCAGTAATGTGGATTGATACATTGCCCCTCCTATATTTGATGACAACAGATGTGGACTTGTACATTTAGTTTCCATATATTTTACAACAGTGAGGGTAAATTGTATACTAGACTTCTGTATCCCGAAAAAAGGTTTTGTCATTTGTTTGTTTAAATTTGGTTATTGGGGATATCTAATTAGGTCATGCAAGACACCTTTCTGAGGAGGCTTAGGAAAAGCTCCAAACACATATTTAATGAAAGAAGAGCTTGCAAAGCAATTATAGCAGATCCTTTGCAAGTACAAATGATATTTGAAATCTAATGATTATAGATTCAGTATAGAATAAGTGCCAAAATAAGTTTAATATGTAGCAGTTGTCAAAGAAGGAAAAGTTTAAAAAAAGAGGAGGGGACTGCAGTCAAGAAAGTAGTTAGGATACACCAGTTGTAGCAAGAACATTTCTGAACAGGAATACAAGAAGAGAAGGGGAGAGCAAAAGTTAAATGTTAACATAGGTCCATACTAAAATTTGTAGAAATCTGGAGGACTGGGTAACAAAACTTTGTGAGGGGTGACTGAATTATTAATCTGCAAAGATTACAGAAAAGAGGTTAAGGATTCATGTTAACAGTTACGAAAAAAGTAAAATTCCCAAGTAGACAATGAGACGGGAAGTCTTTGGTTTGAGCGAAGGAAATAATAGCAAGAACAACTGATTAACCCAGAGATTAGGAGCAAAGGCAGACTTTAGAGGTAAGGAATGAGTTTGGACAGATTTTTGAAACTGAGAGTCTGAGATGGCATCTGAAAGTGTGTGTACAGTTTATTTTTCATTATAAAATGTGTGTACCCTTGTAGCAACAATGTAAATATACAGCAGTATATCTTGCACAGAAGAAGTCAGATGTTTTTGTTTTCAGTCAGGGTAATTAGTTAACAGGAAAATGAGCACCATGCTATATGGGAACATGCCTGTGTCACAGCTGAGTAAAGTGTGTGAAGTAAAGAGAATTTCAAATACCATTCTGAGCAAGGATGCCATGACAGCTGCCTTGGGTGTGGTTAACACATTGACCACTGAAGCAGGAGACAGGTTGGAAGTGGCGTTTAGTGCATTTTGTACAGCAGATCAACTTGGACCATCCCAAAATGGCCTAAAAGTACAGCCCAAATTAGAGACTGGCTGTAAAGGTGAAGTGCCTGGACATTTAAGCAAAAGTGAAAAAAGATGCATCAGAAAAAACTGCAGAGGATGAATAAAAGCAAAAACATGAAAGTGAAGAAGGAAGAAGGCGCAGTACCTGAGTCCCTTCATCAGATTATATGAAAAAGTCAGTGCTGCGTTCTTTCCTTGTAATGTCTCCAAATTTTTACTCCCTGGAAAATATAAAGTTCATGAAATTAATTTAATTTCAGTCTCTGATACTGACAAACAGTTCTTCCAGCACCTGCTGCATACCCAGAACTGCCTCCTTCTGCAGTTCGTACTGAGTTACCCTTATTTGCAGCATATTTAACTAGTGTTTTGCTTTGTCTGCTATTGGAACAATCTGAGGAGTTTTTCACACACATTCAGTTTTGCACATTTTGGTATTTTATTTCTTTAGTCAGCACACAGGACACTGTAGTCTCTGAGTGTAGCTATTTCAGTAATTACTACTACTTTTCTCCTCTTTTTCTTCATGTACAATATCTGGTTTCATTGTCTATACTGCCTTGACAGCTGGTATTGGTTGATTCACTGTGATCAGAATTTACTTTCAGTAATTGTTTGTGGTTCATGTTTCTAGTACTTCCCAACTACCCCTGTACTGCAATGTTTGCACAATCCCCAATGTAGCAGACTTGCCACATTGTGTCTTTCAGTGTACAGACCCACAGCTTCACGTGAGCATATCAAAAGCAGCAACAAGATGAGCAGCTGTTTCTTCGGTCTCCCAGTTTTTCTACAGACTTTATAAGCCAGCATGTATGTAGGCCATACTGTCTTGAGTGGTCATTAATAACCTTTCATCTTTGGATCTAAGTTCAACTCTATCTAGCTACTTGCTGACATATTTTGATTATCATCTTGTTCTAAGAAACAAATGTTTGTGTCCTAGCAGTTTTCTATACTTGGCATTATAATTGTGAGATTTCCAGTTTTCTTTCCCTTTCTTCTGGCCATGATCTTTACTACTCTTTAATGTATGTATGTGTATGTATGTATATATATATATATATATATATATATATATATATATATATATATATATATATATATATAAATCTGAGACTATTTACATATAAAGATGAAATAGCATCATTATGTTAAAAAGGTTTTATTCCCACCTTTTATGTGAAACAAAAACAAATATTCCCCCAATACACCCTTAAAACCTATGAACGTAATACTAACACAGAAACCTCAAACACTGAAGTTTTATCCTCCTAATAGGAACAATTGTCCCAGATTGACAGCTGCACTCTTAGACTTTGGTTAACCTAAAAGGAAGGTTATGCATGCTGAGATGCATGTTACAGCCTGTGCTTCTACTACATGCTGTTTGGTTATATATTATCTTTATTACATTACCAGATTGAGGAAACACTTGAATGCTTTCAATAAACATCTTCTAGCAATTGAAAGAAAGCCATTAAAAGACATAAGTATTCTGTTTTTATTGCTCTCTATCAGTGTCTCCATGCAGACATATGAACCAGATACAGAGTTGCTTCTACAAGCACTCATTTATTTGCTAAACAATGTTCATTTTTATTTATTGCTTTCTCTTAAAACTTGTTACTAGATCAAGCCAAGGGCCTTAATCCACTAATTCCCCTATTAAAGAGGGAAAAAAGTACATCTTTTTTTTCTTGTATCCTGCTCCTTTGACCAGACTTGTCTTTTACATTGCAGTGCCTATATTTCTTAGAATTGAACAAGGCGAATGAAAAATGGGAAAAAAAAACATTGGCAGCTGTTTACTTTAGTATCTCCATTACACTCAAAAATAATTGAGGAATCTTTACTTTATAGCATGCAGATTACATCATGCATTATAAAAAATGCTACTATTAAGAAAAAAATTTTGTTTTACTTAGTTAACTCTTTCCTTCCTCTTCCCCATTTCCTAAATGTTCTGCCAAACCTTAATGGCAAGAAGTAATGCATGTGCTTTAGCGTCCCCTAGACGTTTAACAAAGTCAAACAAGTCCAGTATTTCTAGGTGTACTTGTTCTGTCAGGTTTCACAAATATAATTAAATGCTTTGTAATTCCACATCATTTGTCAATTTTTGCGTTGCTAATTTTATTCCTGTTCTTAATCTCTAAAATCCCGTCCCTGCTTCATTTCCTACCCGTTTCTTCTAGTCAACTCTTGTGTTGTTTTTTGTCTCTCGAGCATTTTCCATTGAAACATAGGAAAATGTTTCAATGGAAAAATCTCTGTGATCTTTATTTCCAGAAGAACAAGAAGCAGAATCTCCCGTTTCTTAACTCACTTTTTGTTGGACATACTTTTGTATTTCCTCCTTAGCATGCTCTACATCAAAAAATGATTTTGTCCCTCCAAGAAAGAATATTCTGAAAAAAAGCTGAGTACAGCAGCTTGAACCTCATGCCGCCTTCTCGACATTCCCTGATTAGTGGAATAAATTTACTCCTCTTCTGCCTGGTGTACAGTGAGTAATCATTTTCTACAAACAGGTTGTGCGTCAGGGCCGGCAACTCAGCACATAAAAATCTACTGCCAATCATTAGCGGACCGGAGTTCCGCTGTGGCGACCCCTAACCGGGAAAAGCAGAAAGACACAACAACTCTACTGTCTACCATTTTTAGTACTTTGTCCTTATGCCACAGTGTTGCCAGAATCATCTTTCTGCTGGTAAGATTGTGTCACTCCTGCTGTGGAATGCCGGTCCATTTGCTTATTTGTGCTTTCATAAAATGAATGAAGTCTGTTCCTTCCAGCTTCTCTGGTACAGCAGAAAATCTCAGGTTTTTCCTATGTACTCTGTCTTCTAATTCTGTTATTTTTTTTTAAACATCTCTTCTTGAACAGTCTCGTATTCAGCCATCCTTTCCTTCATTTCAACCTTTGATTTTTGCAGTTTTATCACCTCGTCTGAATATCTTTGTAAAGCTTCATTTTTCCCAGCATTTTATTTGAGTTGATATACTCCAATGTTTCATTTATTTTAATCAGCTCTGAGTACATTTGACTTATTTTTATGCCATGTCTTGCGCCAAAGCTGGAGCTTGCACTGCATTTTGCTGAATAGCTGCAAAATTCTTAGTCAGTGTTTTTTCATCACCTTTTGTGATTGATTTTCTTTTAGATTCTCTGAATTTCTTTTTTGCTGGTATCTGGGTAGTGAACTTATTATCCAATTACTAACAGTTACCCAAAAGTACGAATTTAGTGTCTGTCTAGTCTGAGTTTCTGTTTTCACACTAGGAGAGCTGAAATCAAGCTGTTACTCAATGTGTAGCCATCTTGAACAGCCTAGAAAACAAACCATATTAACATTTCTCCCCATTTACGTACATTATATATCACATTTTGTTTGTAACTGTCAGTTCAACATTGTTTTAAATTGCTAAATTCCTACCTACCATTAATCCTCACTTCTCCTCATGAACTTTATTCTATATGTTTTGCTCACACAGTTTCCTTTTATTTCTATGTAATTTGCATCCTCCCATTTCTAAAGATATTTATTTCAATTATTTCTTTTATACTGTTCAGTACTTCAAATCTGTTGATTTAGACCTTGATTACCATTTTCTAGTAAAACTTTTATTAAATATATGTTGAGGGCTTTCATCTAATGAATTATAGACTTCTTCAAATCAAAAAACATACATGTCCATCCCAATATATATATATATATATATATATATATATATATATATATATATATATATATATATATATATATATATATATATTGCACGGTTATATGACTAAACATTAATTACTTAAACCTAACAATGATATTCAAATGACTAATAAAAACGTAATGTTCACTAAAAAGACATTTTTAAAAGCTAGTGTGTCATATAAACATAAATTCATGCCTTCCTGTAATTCAAAATTGTGTTGAAATATATAAATGCTCATTTTTTCAATAAATTTTTATTACATCAAAAACTCAACTATGCAGCTCTGTATTTTAGAATACTGGTGATAGACACTTGGTCATTCAAATGAGGTTTGAATGATGCATTTAATCAGAACTGCCATAGAAGTTAATGAAATTCCAATTTATTTTTTTAAGTCCTGCCCCTTAGAGACAGTCTTGTGTGTTCCATAACAACAAATTTCAAACCAATAAATCCAAAGCATAACTTCATGTTTACTATGGCCATTGTTCTCCTGTTGTCTTTTGGTATCATAACAATGTTCCTGTATACATTTCCTTAATTGCTTCTGTCTTCCCCACATAAAATGCAATGCATATGGGGCATTTAGCCAGGTATACTACCGGAGTGCTGTTTGTAGTGGCAATTCAGAACCTATGTCAAAGCTCAAGAGAGTCATTTGCTTAGTTAAAATGATTTGCCTCTGCCAACATTTCTTTCAAAAAAATCTGTAGGGAATTTTTTAAATCTGCCATCTTGTCACATTCCCTGAACATGACAGTTTATTCTCTTTTTCTTTTACATCTGTACAGTATTAGGTATCTACCCAAGGTAAAATCTTTGAAGTCTGCTTGGGGCATAAAAATGGAAACACTTCCATGCAAAAATCATAAACCTATTGAACTGTATCCACACTTAGGAGCCATGCAGATGTTTTTTTCCACTGCTCCTTAGTAAATTGCCTTTACAGTGTCTCTCCACAATTATTTTCTAAGCTCATCTGATTCTTAAAGCTAATGTTTCTAGTGCTCTTTGTTTTGCAGATGTGCAAAAGATCCATCAGGGCTAGATATGAGGATGCCTAATAAGCTTGGCATAGATCACCTCCCAGTATCCTGTAGGAAATTCAGTACATAGATAGAACCTTAAAATGATCTGTGTAGGACAGGCAATTCATACACTCTATTCTGCGGGTGTGTATCATATGACTGAATCGCACAAATTGCGAACACTCATAATATCAAACATACTGGATCTCAAAGTGCTTTTTCTGAGATCACGGTACAGTGAAGAATGGGATATTTGCCCTTTCCTCACAGTAGTGCAACCTTGGAGTTGGAATATATAGTTAGAGGGGAAATGTGGGGGGCACAGCCCTCCACAGTAGGAAGTTTGAGGTATGGTACTTTTGATATTATGAGTGTTCGCAATTTGTGCGATTCGCTCATATGATATAGACCCGTATTCTGCTGGTGAGAAGCCTTTATGAGCATTCCAACTGCAGCAAGTGTCTGGTTAGGTACATGCTAAAGGGGGCATTATATTCAGTGATGGGTATAATGAGTGAGTAGACTGGTACTATAACACTAACTTCCTTGGACCTTGATGCCATACCATTACCTATAATTTTGGTGACATAGAAAGATTTTCTTACCGTCTTTGTTCCATGTTGATATATATATATATATATATATATATATATATATATTAGTATGTTCCTAAATCCCTAACTGCTAGGTCAACTTTTAGGGGTGTTTTATCAATGGAGTAATTAACTTGAGTGGACAGTTTCCCAGAGGGCATTTTAATGCATATCTTGGCATTGACTTTTAAGCCATGTTTTTGGCATCAGTCATCTGCCTGAGTTAGACCCTCTTGCAAGATGTTGGTGTCATGGGGAGAATCAATGATTGCTCCCAGTTTACAGACATCTGTGAACTTGCTTAACCAAAGGCTTTTGACATTAGTCCTGACTTCTGAGGAGTAAATGCCTAACAGCAGGAGGCCCAACCACAGAGCACTGAGTTACTCTGCTGGTGACTGGTTTCTTGGTGAAGGTGATCTCACAAGTCCTGACTTCATTATTCTTTCAGTTTTTGGTATGGCAAACAGTCTACAAATGGCAGTTTAGACTTCTGCTTGGCCTCTTCTCACTCAGTTAACATTTCCTCTCTAGTTACTTGTTCCCAATGCCTTGGACATTTACTGATTTGCTCCAGTAAACTCAAACTTCCTTTTTCCTATGTTATCTTGCTTGCAATCATCCCTGCTGATAAAATATTTTTCTCCATTCTCATGATGACTTGGTTCTATACTTAATGATGAATACATTGTTCTATTTTCAAGACCTTAAATCTAAATTCCTACTCTGTCATCATTTCTGGAACTCCCTCTGTTTTCACTGTCATTCCTTTCACTTTGGTTTATAACCTTCTGTTTTTGTAACATATATTGCCCTTAACTGCAAAGCTCTAAAGTATCCCTTCAAATTAGGTAATCCTAAATCACCTTATTCCATGGGGAGAGTAAATCTTCTCACTTGACTCTTGCTTCCTTCCCCTCAAATTCCTTCAACTCTTTATTACACTCCACAATTTCTCCTCTATTTGAGAGAAATATGCATGACTTGTATGCAGAATTAAATGGATAAAAAACATTTCGCTGTTTGTATCTCTCTATTCATATCCATAATCATATTTTTCTAGTTTTTCGGTTTTAGTATTACCTTTTGTTTAGTCTTTTCCCACATATTCTTATTTATCATATCAAATCCATTTTAATCCCTGTACCTAAATATTTCGTCTTGTCATGTCCTCATAAATATTGATATTACTATACCAGTTCGTGTGTGAGTGCATAGTTTATTGCTATAGCCTTTGTAACATCATCTTTAATTTCATATGCAGAAAAGACCTGCAAATATCATCTGCAAATAAAGATAACTTTTCTTGAGTACCATAAGAAGTACTTCCTTGAATCTGAGTGTCCCTTGTTTTCTTTGCCAGTTGCTCTAAATATAAGACAAATCAAGGGGAAAGAGGACAGCCTTGCTTGGCTCTTCTGTTCAAACATTGCTTGCAGAAGAGGAACCCATTCACCATAATTTTTGCTTCTAACTCTTCGTGTAAACTCCTAAGTAGCACTGTTTTATTAGGGAATGTAAATGCTTCCATTGTACTCATAAAATCTCACCTTGACTGTATTGAATATTTCTTTGCATTGATACTCCCCAACAAAAATGGCACCTTCTTACATTCTGCTTCCCTCTGGATCATAATTTTTTCTGTTAATGTCAGATGTTTGCCTTCTTTACTCAAAACCACATTGATGCATATTTACCAAGTTCTTTCAGCACATTTGCTATTCTCCTTGCAAGTATAGCCATAAACACATTATAGTCCTGGTATAAAATTGAAAGTGATTTATATTATTTGGGGTCTGATGGGTCTATCTCTTTGTGTAATACAGCCACCACAGCTTTCTTCCAAGATGATTGTACCGACTACTTTTTACACTAGTGTTAAAAAAAAAAACTTCCGGATCTTTACCACTGTCTTCCTTCCAGATGTCCGCAGGAATACCATCTGTTTCTGGAGAATTCCTAGTAGATTAATACATCAGTTTTTATCCTCATCCCTTCCTCTATTAACTGCAACTTCTTGAGCCTCATCTTCCTATAACCTCAGTCTTCCAAGAATATTTCCATGTATGCTTTTATTTTAGTTTCCACATAACTCTGATGTATATAAAGTTTCATAAAATTTCCAAAATATCTGTAGGGACTCTGGTCATTTTTCTTGTGAAAGGATCACTAAGTTTGACAACTTTATTACTTTCTGTTGCCTAAGGTATTGTGCTGAAAGTTTCTGTGCTCTGGAGTTAATAAAAAGTTGTTTCACAGTAACCTTTTGAACTCATTCATATTGCCCAAATATTCTGTAATTTTTCATTTAGTATAGATTCCATTTATTCTGCAGTAATTTAGCCTTTGTTGACCCCTCTGAGTATTTCCTATAACTTCTTTACCGTATATTTCTGTTTTGTTTCATTTTCCTGTTGAAAAATTGACTAGTCATCTCCTCTGAAGAAATGTCTATCTTCCTTAACTCATGTAATTTCTACTACCCATTTCTTTAATTCACTTCTTTTTAGTAAGTAGGAAAGTGGCAGTGTTTTGTCTGTTTTACTTTATTACCTTACTTAGTTTTAATGATGCATGATCTGAAATACCTTTTGGATTTATGCCAACGCTTTCAATAAATGCTGTTGTGAGATATAATTTCTATAGATCCTATCCTATTACTTGTACCTTGGAGAATAATATGTAAATTGTCTGAGTTTCTACTACTGACTTCACATCTTCCATGCCATATGTCCCCATATGTTTCTTCAGAAGTGTACCTTCTATTGTTATATTTTGCCTTCCTGGTCTCTCTGATTCATCCTCACTCTTGGAAACCACGTCACAGTCCCCACTCAGAAAAAGATGAAAAGCTGATTTCCTGCAAAATTCTTTTAAGGAGTAGTAGTTTTAAGTTGATTATAGATTCATGACAGTATAATAATCCTCCCCTGCCAAGAAGCAGTTACTGCCACAAAACTTCCACTTTTTTCCTCTTTTGTCATTATTAAAGCCCCTCTAGTAATCAACATAATTGCTTCCCCTTTTCTTTGCTGCTGATATTCTGCTGAGCATGTCTCCTGCAACATTGTATTTTTGCATCCTATATTTCTTGATAAATGTAATTCTCTTTGCTTTTCTTTTTATACCTGTCTGGTCGCTTACATTCCATAATAATATGGACAGCATACCTGTTATGATAGAAATAGAAATTTCCACCTATTACGTATGACAATTGTTTTGCATGTATCTTTTGAACTTTTAACCTATATGCATCCACTAATATTTGTCTGGCTGAAATATTGTGTAGTTGCTGCTTGTCGTCTCCATTTGAACCTGTCACACTTTCAGACCTTTTTATTTCCAGGGAAACTCTAGCAAAAACAGATCTTCAGAATTATAAATGGTAGGTGCTGCAAAACAACACTAGTAACCCAGAAAATAGCGCCAAAGCGATGACACTAGTCCCTTCGACTTAAATTCCATTTACTTTATTGCCACAGAATGAATAAAAAACATAAAACATAGTAGTTTAGCACTTTCATCAAATGAACATTGACTTCATCAGAACAATTAGGCAAAAATATTACTCCGTTTAAATACCAACAGGCCACTTCTGATAGGACAATAGAGGTGTCATTCAAATCTAATTACGATTTAAAAATATATCTACAACAGTAACCTCAAAATTAATACAACAAAAAAGTTAATGTCTTGTATGTTTTTTGATAAAAACAGATTTATAACTAAATAAGTACATGTTAAGACATACACCTAATGAAATGTTAAATGTAGAAATTACTAAAATTTAAGTATATAAATAACTAAACTTTAAGTGTATAAATAACAAATCAAATCTTAGCTGCCCTTTCCTTTAAAACTGGTGTGATGGAAACAAAATCATTAATACCTGGGTATATGTTAGCTGCCAATCGCAGTTGCCATATTTCTTTCTTGCATAAAATATTTTTCCAGTCACACCCTCTTTGATTTATTTGTACATCTATTATAGCAAATCTAAAACCACTACAATTGGCACATAGCTTGCTATGTCTGTATAGGGCATTTGTTTCTTTTTTGTTTTTTATGTCATATAAATGCTCATGGATCCTTGATTTCAATGCCCTCTCCATTTTGCCAATATAAAAACCAGTACAGGTATTGCATTTAGCAAGATAAACTATTCTTCTGGTGCCACAATTGCCCTTTTTAAAAAATATTTTGCTGTTAGCATAGTTTGATAAAATGACAAAGGGTTCCTGCAATATGTAAGTTCACTGATTACATCTTCCTCAAGCTCTAGTTCTCATATCACCTTTCAAGGCTTGACTTGATTGATTACTTTCCAATATAGTTTTTAAATTACCAGTCTTGGTTGAAAAAATAGGTTCATCTCCAACCAATTTGTAAATTTCATTATTCGCCTTGAATATATTCCAATTCTTGTACAGACTATTTTTAATACAAGGAACTGTATTTCATCACACGTCTGTGAAAAGTTATATCTGTCTATTTGTGTGTTCGTTTCAATATGGTTAGAAACAGTAGTGTTCACTATTTTTTGACCCAGCAAGGGCTTATATTTAACACCCCATCCATCTAAAATTTCTTGAAGGGTCTTAGTCACTAATTCAACATGCTAGCCCCTTTCTAAAAACATAGATTTCAAAAGACGAAATTCATAATATAGGTCCTCCTTGTGTGACGTCATTCTTGCTATCCTAATAGCCTGTCCTTTTACTATTCCCTTCTTCTGAAAGAATGGATGGTGACTGTCAAAATGTAAGTAAGAATTGTAAAAGGTGTGTTTGCGAAATAAAACACTTGTCATCCTTGATGATGAGTGTGTCTAAATAGCTCATCTCCAAGGTGTCAAATTGGTATGTAAACTTAAAAAATGGGTACTATTATTTGAATAATCAATAAATTGGGGGATGTCATCAGGTGTACCCTTCCACAAGATAAAAATATCATCCAGGTACCTGCTGTAGGAAAGCATATCATTATAGAAGTTACTATTAAAAACGTGCTCCAAATCCCAGCCTTGGTGCTGTTTTCTGGGTTACTAGATCTTTAGAATTGCCCATTCCCTTTTAATTTTCAACAAATACAAACAATTAGTACATTTTGAAAAAATGAAGTTTACCTCTCCATATAAGAGCAGTTGCCCAAATCAATGCCTGCACCCATGGGCATTACATATTCTAAAATTAGTATTACTCTTACTAAAGCATATACAAGAACCAGTGTTCTGTCTACTTTGATTGCTGTCTTTACTTATCTGTATTCCTTTCTCAGTGCTTTCAGTAAACAGACTTTCATCCCTAAAAATAACTGTACTGGTTACCTTTAAATAAAATAAACTGTGCACTTTTTTATTAAATACATTAAAGTATTAAGGCTGCTAGGGATGCAATTGCATGTATATCTTAATCATTTTGCATTTTGAAATTGTATTTCTCACTGAACTACTTGCCAGTTTACCTTTTCATGTTAATTACACCATATTGAGAGAAATGTATAATGCACAGTGTTCAGAGGTTAGTTTAATTGCTTACATGTGTCCAAGTAAAAGCAATTCGTAATAGGGAAACGCATCTGTTGACTTTGCAGATGCCAAAAAGTATTTGTAAAGTGGTCTACCTACACAGTGCAGACTTATCATAGTTAATTATTTGCACCTGTAAACTTCTTGTCTTGCACTGAAAGCATTTGTTAATAGAGAAACATAGCTGTTGACATGGCAGCTACAAGAGAACTAACATTTTCCATGCCTTCAATCATTTTGTTTAATTTTTGAAAACTCCTTGCCAAAAAATGTATGTTAAACCAAGGACATGAATCAAAATATCCACCCCTGTAAAATAAGGGAGATTATTATTTTAATGAATACATACAATGTGATCACTGCACTTCAATATTCCCCACTCCAGCACCCCAAGATCTAAACATTTTATTAACTTAAACTTGCCCATCTCCAGTCTCTCTCTCACCCTGCCACTAAGAAAGCCTGTATATATTACTACGAAGTAAAATACATTCATGAATTAATTGCCATGGCGGTGCAGCGGTAGTGTTGTCACCTCACAGCAAGAAGTTCTCCTGTTCAATTCTCGGCTGGAGCGCCTTCTGTGTGGAGTCTGCATGTCCTCTCCACGGTCGAGTGGCATTCGAAAGACGTGTGAAATGGGCGTGCCTTCGTTGAAGGTTGGGCATTGAGCTGGCACCTCTGCACCGTAAAAATCTACTGCCAATCATTAGCGGACCTAAGTTCTGCTGTGGCGATCCCTAACTGGGAAAACCGAAAGAACAAACATATCCAGCATTCACTGATAAGACTCTCCTAGCTCACATTTAAAATACCCTTGACAGCACCCAATACAAAACTGCTCATTAATATAATATGTAATTTATATTATGACATTTTTATAAATATAAATAAAAACAAAAGCTATTTTACTTAAGTCTTCAGTTCTTTCAGTATCCTAAACATTAATGACGGGATGTGTAATGTCTTACAATTTATCCACTACACCATCAAGAAAATTGTATTCTTTCTCAGCTATTACTACTTGCAAAGTCGCATTTCATGTGTCTAATCATTTATATTATGGGAGTGATGCTTTATAGTCACCCACTTATTCTCTAATTTCACAATGTTGCTGGTCTGGATGCTCATATTAATCTCCCAATACCAGTCTGTGGTTCAAATCCAACATATTCTAGAGTCTGCTAGTCAAGTCCTGTGCTTTTTTCTGTCACCCAAGCATTTTCCTTTGGGACGATGACAAGGTTGCACTGGGAATATCAGTGTACAGGATTTGAAATTGTAAGAAGAATATGAAGTAGTCCCCTTCTGCTTGCTGGCTCACTCTTTGTTGGTTAAACTTTATTTCCTTCTTAGCCTGTTTTGTTTGTTTTCCTCCTAAAGAATTGATCTTCCAGGAGAAATGTGCTAAAGCCAGTGGATACAGCAGTGGATACTGCAGCTTGAATCTAATACTCTGATTGCTGTGATAAACTTGCTTATCTTCTACCTGGTTTACAGTGAGTAATCATTTTCTACAAAATGTCTGCCTCCAGATTTTAATCCTTTTCTTTCTGCTGCGATTTTCTCACGAGCGACTCTGTTGGTATGATTGCATCTTTACTAATATAGATCGTGGCTGCTTCCTCATGACCAAGTTTGGATCATGCACACAATGTGTCCTTTCATCTAACAAAGCTTTCTCTGGAACACCAGTCCAATTACTTATATTTACTTTCATAAAATAAATAGTCTGTTCCTTCCAGTTTCTCTGGTACATAAAATCTCAGGTTTTCTCCCTGCACTCTGTCTTCTAAATCTGTTATTTTTTTGAAACAGCTCTTCTTGAGAAGCCTCATACTCTGGAATATTTTTCTTCATTTCAACTTCTAAGTTTTGCAGTTTCATTAACTCCCCATTAAAGTTCATATTTTTCCAGCCTTTTCTTATTTGACTGTATACTGTCTTCAGGGTTTCACTTGTTTTAAGCATCTATGAGTGCATTTAATTATTTTTCCTCTAAATGACTGGAAGCCATCTCCTGTACCAAAGTTAAAACTTGAACTGCTTTTTGTTGAACATCTGCAAGATTCTTCCCAGGCGGAGTTGTATCTTCATCTTTTCTAGTTGATTTTCTGTTACATTTTTTCAGATTTCTTTCTTGCTGACATTTAGGCTGTATAATAACTAATCAATGATTGAATTTTTCTGTAATTAACTTTTACGAGTGTTTTTTTTTTTTGTCTCTTATTTTTCACACTAGGAGAGGTCTAATCAAACCCACTCTTCACAATGTAGCAAGCTTATAATCCTCTATCTGAAAAAGTTTTAACAATTTGTAATTTCAGTTGATTGTGGAAAGAGCTCTACAGTTTCAAATAAGCTTCAACAGGTAGGCGAAATGTCATTTAGCAAAGTAGATTTCTGTGAGTAAGACAATAACCATAGCCTAGTCTGTTAAGAATA
This sequence comes from Protopterus annectens, assembly GCF_019279795.1. Taxonomy (NCBI): domain Eukaryota; kingdom Metazoa; phylum Chordata; order Ceratodontiformes; family Protopteridae; genus Protopterus; species Protopterus annectens. The sequence continues at coordinate 545,509,719 of NC_056726.1, forward strand.
CTCAAATGGTTAAGGCAAAATTATTCCTACTCTATCCATGCCATATGCATGCTTTGACCTTTTTTACAACTTTGTTATGGCTTTGTTTAATAACAGATTATCCTTTGTTCCATTTGATTTCCTTTTATTATTATTATGGTCTAGTGCCATGATTTCCCTCCTAAAGAATTGTTTACTGTTCATCAATTCCAGTATGTAATTTGCATATTCTTGGAATGTAAGTTACTAGTCTCTGATTCATAGGTTGGTTTGCAGGTTCACTTTTAAGGTGGAGTGTATTTTTTCCTCTTTAATCATGTTGATGTATTTATGTCCATGTAGGAAGTGTGTACAAGTAATTTTTAATTCAAGGGTAAGTTGTGCAAACATATAGACAGATGATGGGTACTACATCCGGACCTAGGTTTTTCTGTTAGTCTTTTTTGATATTGTCTGGCTGCTACTTCATTACATTCTGTATACTCTGTTTTAGCCCTTCTTACTGTTTTTAACTACTTCTATCCAGTCAGCATGCTTATGTTTAACTGGATTTGCAAAAATACTTCTCCAAAATTTATTGACTTTTTATATGGTGCTACTATTGTTTCTTTCCAAATTCTCAATCAAGCTTTCAGTCATCAATGTACTGCTTATTTTGTACTTTATTTCCTCAGTATAATGATGGGATGATTTTGGTATTTTTTATCAACCACTGAATGTCTGTGATCAGTACCAAATTGCACAAACTCACTTGGTGAGGTTTTTAACTCATCTGCTCATGGTTCAGGCACTGTGTACATAAAAGGACTGATATAGACCAGTGTAATTATGATAAAGATTAATACTCTGTCTATAACGTACTCCTGAAGCTTGGATAAAATCATTTTAGAGAATATTACAGAAAAGCAGATGGTATCCATGCACTCACTAGTGAAAGTGCTCATTTCTGTAATTAAATCATTAACGCTGTCAGTTTACTATGTCTGAAAGGTGGGAGACTGGATAAGAGAGCACCCACTCATTACTTTGCTTGCAGATATGAGAATCTGTATAACACTTTGTGAGTGTAACACTGATAATGATGGAAATGGGTGTGGGAGGAGAAAGTGATCTGTTTATCGCACAGGGCACAACCACATAAAGGGATTCTGAGCCCTGTCCTGTGGTATAAGGGAACCAACCTATGGGAGGCAATCTAAATCTTAACAGGCTCCAATATATACCAAGCTCTTAAGACAGTAGTATTTCCAATGTAGCAAAATGTAACATGTATGATTTGAATTTCCACAATAACAGAGTAAGCAAAAACCATGAGAAGAGAGTTAATAAGTGGCGCATCTGCTCCAGGTTGTCAAAAAGGGCCTATACCCAATCCTTGTAGAGGGGAAAGTAGCCATTGTTAAGACAGCTCTTGCATTCCACTTGACTTGTTAATTCTCAGTTATTAACAGAATACTGCTTGGGTAATTAGTCATGACAGGGACACTTTTTCAGATGTTATTGGCCAGGGTTCATTTCTACTGAGAGGGAAAGGTAACCAGTTAACAGTGTTTTTTGATATCCCAGTAAATGTTTTAATAATTAATGACTTGGTAACTTATGTAATAGACAGTTACATGTCACCAGGTATTGAGACAATCATACGGAGAAGGTAACAGAGGAGTGGGTGACCCAGCCATTGTCCACAACTCTAACAGAGATTAGTGATGTGGCTGCTTCATGGTAAATGCTAGGTAGAAGCAGAAAGCCTAGACCTGAGTCACAGCTGTTAAAATGTACTGGACTTTCCCTAGGAGAAGTTATTTCAAGAGAAGAAATTGTTGGTTGCTATTAGGAAACCTAAATCTGAGACACTGTTAAAAAAAAATGCCAGACTTTTATTGAATGAGAAGCTAGTAAGAATCACAGAGATGAAATTGAGGCATAGCACTTAGACTTATCTTACAGAGGCCTTCTGACCCTGAAAGGCACAGAGTCTGTATTCTGTGACAAGGCCTTACTGTACAGAGAATGGACTGCTTAAAGAGAGTTACAGGGAGGAGTGATACAGCAGCACCTACCATAAGACATTTGGTCATAACCCATGATACTCCATTCTCAGGCCATTCAAGCAGTAATCATGCAGAAAGTGGCTTATGCATCATTTTAATTGGTTAGAGATTGTGAACGATGTACCTTTATCTGCACCTTTTTTTCAAAAAATACAGTATTTAAATTGATTTTAACTGTGTTGCATGAATATTAACTGAACTGGAAGTTAGTGTTTGCTGAATTTTGTTATTTGCTAGTAATTACAGGTGTGGGGGTAGCCACATTCTTTGATTTCCTGTCCTTGCCTATTTAAGTGGTACAGTGTGAAATATTTTCTGCTTAAAAACCTCAGCTTTGGCCGGCTAAGAAATTGCTGTATTCAACTGGACGTATAAGAGAATTTAAGTACCTTTATCTGCACTTTTTTTCAAAAAATACAGTATTTAAATTGATTTTAACTGTGTTGCAGGAATATTAACTGAACTGGAAGTTTTGACTCTGCTCTTCAGTTAGTCCCACCCACCCTCTCTGTTCTTGTTTTGGTGTTAATCTTAGTGGCCTTGAAACTGCCCACCCCTCTTGTAAATTTGTGTTTGGATACTCCTTCTGGGCCCATCTCATTTGCTCACTCAACTGAGTGCAGTGAGATCATATTCTGATTTCAAGCAACTCCTACTGTGTACAAAGAGAGCTTCTGGGAAACAGAATAAAAAATAAAATTTAAGCTTGTTTCCTGCCTTTCCTGTTAAGTGGTATAGACTGTTTGTAGGCTTCTGAGCCCCCAAGCCCTTCTGTGTTGGAGGGAAGCCTTCTAGCTTAGTTTTTTTTTCTTATAACTAGCCAGTTTTCTAGTTTCAGCACTCAAATCTGTTTCTTTGATCTCAGCACTTGTTCAGAAAAAAAAATTCATCTGCTTTTACTGTACTTGTGTTTCTACCTACTTTATTTTACTTTTGCATCATCTTAAAAGTACTCAATTGTATTTATTACTGCTTGGTGTAACTCATTCTAAGCCTTTTGGTTTAAACACTTGGGCTTCGGACCAGTTGTTTTGCACTGAGAGGGTTTGTGGTCTGCACTGTAGTGGCAGAACAGGTAGCTTACATCTTTCTAGGTTGGGAACTGCTGAGAGGGCTCAGTGTCTGTTATTCTAAAAGTGTATTAATTCTGGTTTAAGCACTTGGGCTTTCAGGCCAGTTATTTTACATTAAGAGGGTTCGTGGTCTGCACTCTTGTGGGAGGAGAGGCTGGACTCTGGCCTTCTGAGCTGGGAATTTCTGGTTAAAGGCTTATAGTGCATGCATATCTGAACTGCTTCTTACTGAAGTTGGTGCGCCTTGTTTGCTGTGGCATAGACTGGATTCGGGCCTGCTGGATCTAGCTTTGTTTGTGTAACTTGAGCACTAATCCAGGCATTCTCTAAAGTATTCAATTGTATTTATTACTGCTTGGTAGTAACTTGATTAAAGTGTAGCTATCATTCTAAGTCTTTTGGATTAAGCACTTGAACTTCAGACCAGTTGTTTTACATTAGGAAGGTTTGTGGCATGCACTGTGGTGGCAGGGCAGGTAGCTTTCATCCTTCTAAGTTGGGAACTGCTGATTGAGAGCCCAGTGTCTGTTATTCTTAAAGTGTATTAGTTCTGGTTTAAGCACTTGGGCTTCAGGCCAGTTATTTTACATTAAGAAGGTTCGTGGTCTGCACTCTTGTGGGAGAAGAGGCTGGACTCTGCCCTTCTGAGCTGGGAATTTCCGGTTAAAGGTTTATAGTGCCTGAATATTTGAACTGTATCTTACTGAAATTGGTACACCTTGTTTGCTGTAGCATAGACTAGATCCAGGCCTGCTGAATCTAGCTTTGTTTATATGCTTGTTGTTTGTTTGCTTGTTATTTCCCTGGAATGCTAATTCCACCTAATACGCGGCTTCTCAGCGCTTCTTTGGATCACTAGTGATATCTGCATCGCTTACTGTACTTATTTCCTTGTTTCACTTGAAAGAAGGTTACTGTTTGTCGTTTCTGCATTTAAGTTACCTGTAACACATTGCACTTAAGTTACCTGGTACTTGCTCACTAAAGCAATTATATAAGTCAGCACTAAAATTAAAAGCACTACACCCTCACTCCCCACTGGCCCTTGTTTTCAATTATTAAGGAATTCCCAACATTATTCTAGCATGTCCAACGGTCAGTTGTCAATCCCCTCTCCGGTCCAGCTGGTGAATCTGGGAATCTTGAGGCAATGCTACAACTGCCTCATGCACACAGACAACCCTCTCCTCCTCCCAATAAATTCCAACACATGTGAGAGATGCAACCATATAGCCAAACTGGAGGCTAAGCTCTCTCAACTCAGTACTGGCATAACCAGTCAGGAGGAGAAAGGAAACACATTCACTACAATTCCAGTCTCACATAGACCTACCACAACAGCAAACCAAACACATAATCACACAAAAACATACTTGGAGGCTCTAAATAAAGATCTGCCTAAGCAGCAGAGACCTCCAAAGCAGACACCCAAGCAACCGCTACCCCAAAACAAAACACGTGCAACACATCTCACAAAGCCAGTGTGCCAAACAGTCACAGCCCTTAAGACTAAACAACACACCTGATACACTTGTAATAGGTGACTCTATCGTCAGGCACACTGATGTCCCGCTCACCAGGCTGAACAAGGAGAGGGTCACGGTGAGCAGCCTGTCGGGTGCTAGGATCCGCCACATAACACAAGCACTCAGGTCACTCCAAGGCAAGTACAAATATGACTCTGTCATTGTCCATGCTGGTGTGAATGACCTGAGACGTACCTCCCTGGACTACATGAAAAGAGACATAAAGGAGCTCTCTGAGCATGTAGCCCAGGCCGGTATGACCCTGACCTTGAGTAGCATCTTACCCTCACCAAGAATGATGCCACAATATGAAGACAAGATGATCAATTTCAACAATTGGCTTAAGTACTGGTGTCATTCAAAGGGGATCCAATGCCTGTCAGCTTGGGATGATATGCTCGACAAGCCACGATGCTTCGCTAGGGAAGGCTTGCACCTGTCACCCCTGGGCTTTCAGATATTGGCAAAGACTCTTGCTACCCCCATAGTGCCTTTTTTAGGCAAGGCTCAAAAGACAAACCCACCTCCATAGGTATCACAAGGGATAAGAAACTAAGAGTAATGCTACTCAACGCCAGAAGTCTAAACCTCAAGATGCACACACTCGAAACTCTCCTTAGCATGGAGAACATCGATATCTGTGCAGTAACAGAAACCTGGTTCAGGGCTCCTGAGAGCACCCCAGCACTACCAGGTTATACCTCATACCATGCTTTTCGGCCCCAAAACTTGGACCGAACCACAAAAGGAGGGGGGAGTATCGATATCCATCAAAGATACCCACACCTCCAGGTTGGTGGCAAAGCACGAAGCATCAGAGACTATCCATGTGCAACTAACAGTGGGTAAAACTGCCTTCCAGTTTATAGCCTGCTACAAACCACCCTCCCAAACCCAGGAACCCCACTCGGCCTTCCTGAGAACATTGGAAAATATGATGGTCTCTCCAAACACCATTATATTGGGCGACTTCAACTACCCAAACATAGACTGGGAGCATTACTCTAGCTCCAACACCCTAGCCCAAAGGTTCCTAGAATTTATAAACTCAAATGCTATGGAACAACTTGTTACCACTCCCACAAGAGGGGAAAACGTACTGGACCTGATCATCACCAACATGGGGACTCTATGCTCCAGACCAGAAGTGTATCCCTCACTGGTAAGATCAGACCATAAACTAATCTCACTGGATATTCACATCCCGACCCCGACCCCTGCTCAGAAAACCACAGTGAAAAACTTCCCTAAAGCAAATTTCACATTCCTCAAAACCGAGGTGGAATCCTTCAAAGCCCCCGGGCCTGTGAAAAATACGGCCCAGACCGCAGAATCCTTTATAAATGCATTCAATGAACACCTTCAGGAATGCATGGATCATGCGATCCCAAATAAAACCAAGACCCAATCCTCCAAAGGCAGACGTCCTGTCTGGTGGACCCCAGCCATAAACAAACTATACAATAGAAGGAGGAAGCTACTAAATGATAGAGCAAAATCCCAAAAAGGGAAGGCATCACTGATCAGTATTGGCAAAAAACTACTGGCACTCATAAAAATGTCTAAGGCCAGCTTCGAGAGAAAAATTGCACAGGACACCAAGGATAATCACAAGACTTTCTTTAGTTATGTTAGGAACCTGGGTGGTAATTCCCAGATATGCTCAGAATTGGTCCAAAATGACAAAAAATACACTGAACCCACAGACATTGCCAACATCCTAGCTGACAGGTTCAGCGCAAACTTCTCCCCCCCCCCTCCCCACCAAAAGGGCAAATATCTGTCCCAGCAGAGTGCTGCCCCCTGACATCTCAGATGCTCAGTTAAGAGCCGCCCTCTCCAAAGCAAAAAACAACACAGCATCAATGGGACCAGACGGTGTCCTGGGCTGCGTCCTACATGAACTCCAAAAAGAGCTAAACCCAAACATAAAACAACTGTCCAATCTCAGCCTTACTGCAGGATATGTGCCCAAACAGTGGCGTACAGCAACAGTGGTCCCTCTCCATAAAGGTGGTGCCTCAACGAATCCTGGAAACTATCGCCCCATAAGCCTGACTAGCTTGGTCTGCAAAGCTATGGAAAGGATCATCATGGACCTCGTAAATAAAGATATTGGGGACCTACAGACACTTGATCCTATCCAGTTCAGCTTTAAGGGCAGATCCTGCCTCTTAAACCTGGTTGATTTCTTTGAAACAGTCACCAAGGCCATTGACGAGGGGAAGGTGGTCCACACAGCCTACCTGGACTTCGCAAAAGCCTTCAATACAATACCCCACTCGGGCATTATAGATAAGCTCACCAGCTTAAATATAAACCCCTATGTCACTAGATGGATTGCAAACTGGCTCAAGGACAGAACCCACATGGTTAGAATTGCTGGAGCCATGTCAGACTCCAAACCAGTTACAAGTGGTGTCCCACAAGGCTCAGTCCTGGGACCTCTCGTTCGGTATATATTTCTCAGAGGTACAGGCCAACATGGAAGGACTGTGGCTGACCAAGTTCGCAGATGACTGCAAACTGGGCACCATAATCGACTCTCTAGCCAACACAAGCATCCTCCAAAAGGGCCTCATAGAAACAGACAACTGGTGCCAGAGCCATGGCCTCAAGCTAAATGCCAAAAAGTGTATAGTCATCCCCTTTGGCAAAAACTAAGTGCCCACAAATTACCACATAGGTGGTAATCCATTAAGTACAGAAGAAGTAATTAGGGACCTGGGGACCCAAGTTGAAAGCAATCTCTCATTTGACAACCATGTGGCCAAAGTGGTTAGAAAAACATTTTATATAGCCCACCTAATCATGAAAGGATTCGCATCTAGATCAGGGGAGGTCATCGTGCCTCTACTCATCCCTCATCAGGCCCATAATTGAGTACAATGCCCCTTTTGGGATGTACCTTACCAGACACCTGCAGCAACTGGAAAGACCCCAAAAGTACCTCACCAAGAGGATCAAAGGGCTCAAACAGATGCCATATGCTGCCCGGTTAAAGAAACTCCAGCTCTACTCAATGGCATACCGCCTGTTCAGAGGCGATCTGTGTCTGACGTATAAAGCCATGTCCAACCCGGAATTAATGGACATGGTGCACCTCAGAAAATCCAAATCCCATCGAGCTACCCTCTTGAGAGACTTGACCCTCAGCACTGAAATAAATAGGACATGCTGGAGGGACAGATTCATAACCCAGAGGCTCCCTTCACTCTGGAATAAAATCCCAGTCCAGGTTAGGCAGAGTCCCTCATTGACTCTCTTCAAGAGGAATCTTGATGAGTGGATGGGAGATTGTAGGTTTACCCTGGGTATCACTTCTGTGTCACTGTTAGACAGAGGCACAGTATACTAACCTCGAAAAAGGGCATAGCAAAATAAATTTAAAATGGGTGGCGAAAGCCAAACACATTCTGGCTAGGCTTATAAATGCCCTAGGGCAGATAGCCTAGTATGAACCTATGAAAAGGTATACAAGGCATGGGAGCTGCTTTAGGCACCATATTATTGCTCCTCTTACTACTATGTAGGAGTCGTGTCTTGGTGGTAGTAGGGTATGTTACTAGTTTTTATTAAGCAGTGGTTTTATCCTTTATTCAGGAAGAAGAGGTACAAATATTCCATTAGAAATGTTAGAGGGTGGTTTTTCCCTGAGCAATACTGACAGATAGGGGGGCTAGTTTTGCCTGACGTTCTGACATGTTTTAAAAAACAATGTGGAGTAAAGCTGTTAAACACCTCTGACATCCTCAAACAAACAGATTGGGGGAGAGGTTTATCACTAATATAGAGTGTATTGAGGACATTTGAAGACCATTTTAATCGTGGGGGGGGGGGGTAGAACAAATATCTAACCCATCTTTGCTTAGAGGGAGTTGCCCAAGAATCCATATTTTTTTTCAACATTTGAGTTACTTTGTAGTCACAAGGTGGAGTTTGTAGACTTGATTCATGATAAATGGGAATGTGAATGTGAGTCCTACAGGTGTTCTGCTGTGGAGGTTGTGCTGAGTTTCAGGACCAAGCTTAGGAGCTGAAGGGTCTGACACAGCAACAGCAGCACTTAGTCCTAGCTTGAGAGCAACAAGGTTTTTTATGACATGACAGTGAGAGGTGGAAAAAAGTGGTCCTGCTTCTTCCCATTCATCAGAATAAGCTGCAGGTATCTTAGTGTACTTTCACTGTTGTGAGAAAGTATGTGGCAGACATTAGGTAGTAGACTAATGAGATAGGAGGCAGAAACAAAAACTCCACCTTGTCATTCAAACTAAGCACTAGTGTATAACAGTCTCTGTACAATTCAGTGTATGAAGTGGGGCTACAAGAATAATCTGAGGAGGATGTGGTGGTATATGAAATGGGGCTATAAGAATAATCTTAGGAGGATGTGGTGGTATATGAAGTGGGGCTACAAGAATAATCTGAGAAGGATGTGGTGGTATATGAAATGGGGCTACAAGAATAATCTGAGGAGGATGTGGTGGTATATGAAATGGGGCTATAAGAATAATCTTAGGAAGCTCTGGTGGTGGACCTCCTTAGTGAGACTTGAACTGAGACTTCTGTCACAATAGCTGATCCCCTACACACATTCAAGAATCAAAGTAGGCAATGTCTATAACAGTTAAAGAATCTATTCCAAAACTGATTGATTACTTGATAATAAATTTACAGCATAAAGTTTCTGATAAAGGTAAACTTTCATATATACATAAAATTATCAGACAAGAAACTTTTTACAATGTAGATTCATACTGGAATTATTTCACCTCTATTAATGGGGACCCACCAACTCAACAAGATAAACAATATATATTGGAATCTGCTTATAGAACTACATCTTCCATTGTCTGGAGACTTTATACATGGAAATTTTTACATAGATCTTTATATACACCTTTGATGATGAATACAATTAATAATAAAGATAATCTATGTAAGAGATGTAATGTAGAAATTAATGCTGACTGGGCTCATATGTTTTATGACTGTATGAAGTTGAAAGAATACTGGAAGTCAATTAATGAATTTTGCAGGCTCTTTTACAGATAATTTCATTATTTCTAAGTCTCTTATATTATTCAACACACCTGTACCTCAATGTGTTAAAAGATTAAGCTTCCTTGTTATGGTCTATCCTAGCAGTGGCTAGGAAAATAATAACTAGAAATTGGATTTCAGATACACCTCCTTCGTTCAATAAATTTAAAAATGTTATGAATATAATGTGTCATATGGAAATAAGCACAATTAGAATGAGAACAACTAGAAAAACATCACATTTTATTGTATGGGATAATTTACAAAATTTGTTAAAAAAATTCTAATTTCAATAGCACAGTATTTTAGTTTAATTGATCTGATTGTAGTGGATGTCTTTGTAAATACTTTAGTTGTTTTGTTGAATATTATAATAATACCTATTTTTAATTATTTGTATAAAATTGTTATGATATTTCTCTTATATGTTAAAACAATAAACTTGTTTTGAAAAAAAAAGAACCAAAGTAGGCCTATAATAACATAGCCAACATATTATGGAGATGCAGAACAAACTATAAAGGGAAGCAAAAACTTGTCTAGTAAATGAAAAATTGATTTTAATTCATGTTCTCTGCTCCTATGCTGTGCTGGATCCAAAGTATTTTTAAGACACAGTCTTGCTGCCTGTTTACTGCTGAATCAGAGACGAAGAGCTTTGCATGACCCCATCTGTAGTCTGTTTAAAGCACCAAGCCTTTCAAATTGCACACTGATAAATACATTTTCCAGCTATAAGCACAGTTACAGATAACTTATTTTATAGCAAACGACACATACTATTTCTGTCAGATTGTAGCATATATTTACAAAGTTTTCCTTCATTACAGATATGAATGATTTCTACAAAATACCTCTGTCCATTCTTTCACATAACTGAATTACTACAATTGCTACATAGAGTGTTAGTCACGCACATAGATGATATTTCCTCTTGGTATCTTTTTTGGCCTTCTGTGGGAAGTCACATAATGTCTTTTTTTAGACTTTTCCATTGTCCTTTTGTGATTTACTTGTAAGCACTTTTGCTGATGTGAGGATGCCATTAACAGAAATATGAAAGGAAACATCTGTATAACCTGTTCCTACTGGAAAAACATCACGTATTGCTGAATTTATAAAAAAGATGTCCATTAATAGATATTTGTTCTGCAAACATGAGAAAATCATGTAATCCTTGTTTTCCAATTATGATGCTGCGAACAGAAGCCTGTCTGTTCTACATACAGTATGGATGCACATTTTAAACTCTATACATATATTCAAGCAAACTTTTTATTCTATGCTTTATCTTTCAGCATATTTACAGCAGAATTAATTTCAGCGTTATATTCATAATCTAACAGTAAAACTAGAGAAAAAGTTCTATCATGCTACTAAAAATGCAAATAGATTTCCTAAGCAAGAAATCTGTGGAAATTCAGGAAATATTAAATAAGTTGTATTGTATTAAGAACAATGAAAGTTTTTCTTTGAAAGCTAAAATTAAAAAAAAAAAAAAACTGTGCATTGTACTTGCCATTTTATTAAATATGTAGTATTTAAGAGAATAGCCAAATGGCAAAAATACAAAAAAAACACTGGAAAACCAAAAGGATGAGAATCAGAGCACGATTCATTTTGAGAAAACTGCTTGAAAGCTTTGCTAGTTAATGAATCTTGATTTTTATCCTTTTGGTTTTGGAGTGGTCCATTGTGCTTTTTTCATTTGGATATGCTTGTATTTGTGGAAGCTACTTTTAGCCATTTTTTAAATTCTAATATTTAAGAGAAGTATGTGAAACTGTATATGATATTCATTTGCTAATGTGACAATACAGTGCAATTGGAAAGTGAAAGTAACTCTGCCATGCTTAATGCCCTATACATCTTTTGAAAAGACTGATATAGGCCAAAATGTATCACTTTGTGCCCCCTACAAAACCAGAAAGCATTTTCAAGAATTCAGAATTAACCCAACAGGAAATCCTGCCTGTGACATACAGAAGCACAGAAAAACTGTTTGTTTGTTGGGAGGTGGTCCTGGATTTTTCCTGCTGGAGTGTATGCAGAGAAAGAATCATCTGTGTGAACTTAAAATATCCTGGTCTGTTCTTGAAGGCTGTTGACAGATAAGGGCACAGTATGTCTTTCACCAAAATTAGGTAGGTATATAAAAAAATGTTTGGTACAGATAAACTGATAATTAGAACTCACTGTGTGTCAATCTGTGTAGAATGTTTGTTTTAATTTTCTTATGCAAGATTATTCATGTTTGCCTACTTTACAAGTGATAAGCTGCATTTGTTTCTTATAAATAAGTGTATTTGGTTTTAATGCTTGTATCTGGTCAATTATTTGTGGCCTTAAAAAGTATATATATATATTGAGTGTGGTGTACTGAATATTGTTTGGTATCCACCTAAAGACTGGGTATTTAGAATTAAAAACTACACTGTTAATATTTAAACTTTCTTTAAAGAGTAAACAGTAAGTTTGCATAGCCTGACTACTGGCAATGTTATAAATTGGGAAGAGGACACTGGTACTAGAGATGTGGAAAATACTGTGTACACAAAATAATTTAGACAGTTTTTTTCAGTTGGTGTTAATAAGACAGTACTGATAGGCACTGGATTCAGCCTTAGGTGAAATACTGGGAGACCATGGATTACAAATTGAATCTTAGTTATACAGTTTAAAGTCTATTTGAGTGGGGCAAGTTCTGGCTTTTATCTGAGGACAGAGTAGAACCTTAAGACCAGTCATCCTTCATACAGCTACAAGCAAATTAATTTGTAAACTGAGAAAAATATGACTGATTGCTATGTATTTGGTGGCAGCAGGGCAAGTTTGTATGTTCATTCTCCACATCCACACTAAAGTAAGGGACAGGATCTAGACAGTTTAATTATAAAATATCACTTAAAGGGCAACAATAGCACGTCTTAAATGAGCCGGACAAAGTACTAGCTGTGCTGGTAGACTTGAAGCTAATGTGAATATGGCTTTAGCTGTTGTCACTGCTCACTGTTGCTGTGACTGTCTCACTGGGAAAAAGTGGGTAATGGCTTGTGTTGTTTTTGCATGACTTATAGAAGAAAAGTGCAGAAATAAGTCCTGCTTCATTTTGTTTTACCTATAAATAAGAAATCTGAGTGTGGAGCAGGGACCAAAGTAGGAATGCAGGGAAGTTTCTTGAAAATACTACATCTTTCCTCATTGCTAAAATGCCTATAAAACAATAACCGTTCTTTAAAATAACAGAAAGACACCAAGGAAGGAGGGGAAAACTCTTGAAAAAAGCATGGCAGTTAATGTCTTAAGCAATGTAGTCACACTAATTGAAACGTATAAAAAAAAAACTCTTTCAAAGATTAGAACAAGTAGCAAGAGAACAGTATAAATTTCTGTTTCTCTTTGCATTGCTTAAAAATGACTTTTGTAGCAGGAAAACAGTGCTGGCAAAATACTTCTCTTAACATTGTTTACATAGATTTTTCTATTTGTTGAGTGTAGGCACTGCAGCATTTGCCTAGACTGTCATTAAAGAAACTGTGAAAATTATACACATTTAAGCAATTTGGACCAACATATAATATTGCATATTAATCTGTCAGTCTTATTTTTAAAATGTTAAAAATATAAATATTTCTGAAAGAAAACATGCTATAAATATGTTAAGCCTAAACCAAAAAATGTAGCATAAAAAGGGAGGAACTGACTTTTTAAACCAGCAGTTTTCTGTATAATGTTTGCATTAAACAATTCAGAGGAGTGAAATGTGCAGAAAAAATGGTTGAGGAAACTGTAGCAATAATCAGTGCTGGAAGACTGCGATGGTCAACCCTTTACACAAGGACAGACTATCAGCAGAGCCCGTCAACTATAGACCCATTAGTCTGACTAATCAGATATGCAAGGCCATGGAATGAATTATCATGGAAATAATTAAAGGTAACCTAGGAAACCTTCAGACACTGGCCCCAACCCAGTTTGGTTTCATCAAAGTGGAGGACTTTTTTGACTAGGTCACCAATACAATAGATGAGGGCAAAATGGTACATACAGCTTGTGCTGACCTAGCTAAGCCATTTGATAGAAAAAAAACACGTGGGCCTTGTAAACAAGCTTATAGAATTGAGTATAAACCCCATGTGTAACTCATTAGATAGCCAGCTGGCTTACAAACTGGACCAGGAAGTTAGGATTAGAGAAACTACCTCTACAAAGAGGCTGGTCACCAGTGGCTTCCTCCAGGGCTCTGTGCTGGGTCCATTCTTGAAAGTCAGCTGTACTAGTGTCCTTTACTATTGCCCTTGTCTGATGCCTTGGGTGGCAATTTGTGAAGTGTATAACCAAATTTGAATATTCAAGTTTACAATAATGTTTAAAGTAAACCTGTGAAATTATGTATCTTTATCTCTCTGCCCAAATAATAAATCTGATGATTATTTGTGTCATGGGTGAATTGAAAAAAATCAGTAGTTCTTTTAATATAATCTAAAAGTTCAACTATTTTTTTCAACCATATCAACCCAAAATGTACATATGTCATCAAGGAATCTAGCATAAAAACTCCATAACTTAACGTGGCTACTGTTAAATACTGGGGGACAGGCATGTCTATTGGTCACCACCATTTTTAATTGAAGTATGTCCATTCAAAAAAAAAGTTACTGAATAAGACCATATCCATAAACTCTACCAACAGGTTGATGTCTTGTGAGATAGATATAGAGTCTGTCAACAACTTTGAAACCATTAAAGGTCAACCTGATGTGGAATAACCATAAAAAGGTCCTTTACATCAGTCAGTAGTAATGAAGGTGATACTGTCTGAATAATTTACCTTCCTCAATTTAGTTAAAAAGTCCCATGAGTTCTTTAATAAATATTCCAATTCGCTTTGTGCATCTTTTAATGTTAAGTCCATATATTTTGTCATTAGGAGGGTTTTAGAATTAGCTGTGTCGACTATGGGTCATAAACAGGGGTCATATGGGTCCTTGTGCATTTTGGGTTTGCAAAGATAGTAGAGATCGGTGGCTTATCCACTTTAAGCATTCTGTATTCATCCCCATTTGTCTGCACTGGCACACATATATATCATATATATATATATATATATATATATATATATATATATATATATATATATCATATTATCAGCCTTAATATAGGCGATATTTCTTTCTTTGAAACCTCACAAGTTGTTTCTCTTAATCAAACCTTTATTTTAATGATGTAATCTAGTTTTTCATCACTACTAACCCACCCCTTTTCTTTTTTCACTATTTTCTTTTCATCAAATTATAACAAATTGTGTCTCTCTCTCTTTCTGTAGACCCTGTCTTTGGTCAAATTTGCACATTTTTATTTGTACAGGTGGACCATAGGGTGCAAGGGGGGATTGGATGTACTATTATGCAAGTAAATCCCTGGGTGAAACTCCCCTCTTGCTCTTTAAAGAAATTCAGTTTTCTGGTGAACAGTTTAAGGTCCCTTAAAATATCAGCTACTTGAGTCCTTCTTGTGGGGACAAATGGATATCCTTTAACAAATTAGCATGGTCTCTTTCAATCAAAAAAGTAATTGTAGTTATATGTTTTAAAGTCACCTTCATCATTGCAGACAGTATTAAGAAAACAAGTAGAACTTGTCTCTTGATCCCTGTTCTGATTGTTTTTGTTCCCCTGGCTGTTGTAATTCTGAGGCCCAGTATAGGTATCCCATGACAGTGTCCTTTGCTATGTGTAATTCCAGTTTTGAATCTTGATTTATTTGGACCATTTTGGTAGAACATAATATAAATATGTCTGTTCTGCATGAGAAATTCTCTTTTTTTTTTCAGTTTTTGAGGTCTCATGAATAGTTGTAGAACTTCTCTTGTTGTGGGGATGAACCCTTGGTATAGGATAAGCCTTCCAGTTTTGAAATTCAGCTCTGTCCCTCTTCAGATTTTGATTTCCTTGGAGCCCTTAACTTGTTTGATACGCGTTCTCAAAATTAGCAGAGTCTTGGAGTTATTGTTGCCTAAGACAATGATTTCTGTGACCAACCTTTTTAATATTTGGGGAGAAATACTATCAGAAGAAGATAGCAGTAGGACAGGGATGTATAATGGCTCCCACTTTTGCCAAAGTAGTTTTAAGGGAATGGGAACAATCCAAATTAATGAAGAGTGAATTCTGTGACGATATCTTGAAGTGTGTTCTTTTTATGGATGATTTGTTTTGTATATGGAAGGATGATAGTTTCCTTTGTGTTGAATTTTTAATCAGTAGTTCATAATTCCTAAGGTTTGCATATGTTACCTCACCACTGTCTGTTTCATTTTTAGATGCTAATGTATGAAGAGACAGAGAAGAAGTTCTACTCTGAAATTTTTAGGAGAGCTACTTTTATCTATAGTTATTTGCAGATAAAGAAAAATGTTGTAAAAGACCAAATTGTGTTTCAAGACTTAAAACGAATGAAACTAAATTTATAGATGAATATGTGAAATCCTTGTTTTTTTTTTAAAGGGGTGAGAATGTGACTTCTAAAAAAATATGTACAAATGTGGACTTTGTGCACAATTTAAGTTTATAAATATGGGACCATATCTTTTGCTGGAACATAATTGTAATAGTACATAGATAGTTTGCCTACTTACACAGTTTGTAGGCCCTTTTATGTAGGAAAAGCAGAAAGCTATCTAGACACACACACACATGTATTTATGGGTCTGTGTCAGGTGATCGAGTTTTCAGAAACTCAAAATTCATATGGTTGAGACCATATGATTTTCTGAAAACCTGAACATCAAAAGAAAATGCGAAAAAAGTACAAAAATCTACTTTTTTATTGTCCCCTGAAAATTATATATATATATATATATATATATATATATATATATATATATATATATATATATACACCAACTCTGACATCGCACTTCAGTGAAGAAAAGGGTGAATTTCCTGATCCACACTTTTGCAATCTCCGTTCAAAAGCTTCTGGTTTTCAAAAACTCAATGATATGATCTCTACCACATGAATGTAGAGTTTCTAAAAACTCTTTCCGCTGATAGACACACACACACACACACACACACACACACACACACACACACACACACACACACACACACACACACACACACACACACAAAGATAGTTAGATATATGTCAAAGAAACTGAATAAAATAGTGCCTGCATATTTGAACTGTTTTACTGGAATTGGAACACCTTGTTTGCTGTAGCATAGACTAGATCCAGGCCTGCTGAATCTAGCTTTGTTTGTATGCTTGTTTGCTTGTTATTTCCCTGAAACGTTAATTCCACCTAAAACTCTGCTTTTCAGCGCTTCTGTGGATCCCTCGTGACATCTGCATTGCTTACTGTACTTATTTCCTTGTTTCACTTGAAAGAAAGTTACTGTTTGTCATTTTTGCATTTAAGTTACCTGTAACACATTGCATTTAAGTTACCTGGCACTTGCTCACTAAAGCAATTATATAAGTCAGCACTAAAAAATTAAAAGCACTACACCCTCACAAACTCCCCTTGAGTACCTTGTTTCCCACTGGCCCTTTTTTTTTTCAATTATAAAGGAATTCCCAATACTATTCTAGCATGTCCAAAGGTCAGTTGTCAATCTCCTGTCCGGTCCAGCTGGTGAATCTGGGAATCTTGAGGCAATGTTACAACTGTCTCATGTACACAGGCAACCCTCTCCTCCTCCCAACAAATTCCAACACATGAGAGATGCAACCATATAGCCAAACTGGAGGCTAAGCTGTCTCAACTCAGTACTGGCGAAACCTGTCAGGAGGAGAAGGAAACCACACTCACTACAATTCCAGTCTCACATAGACCTACCACGACAGCAAACCAAACACATAAACACACAAAAACATACTCGGAGGCTCTAAATAAAAATCTGCCTAAGCAGCAGGGACCTCCAAAGCAGACACCTAAGCAACCACTACCCCAAAACAAAACAAATGCAACACATAGCTCACAAAGCCAGTGTGCCGAACAGTCACAGCCCTTAAGGCTAAACAACACACCTTACACACTTGTAATAGGTGACTCTATCGTCAGGCACACTGACGTCCCGCTCACCAGGCTGAGCAAGGAGGTCGTCACAGTGAGCTGCATGTCGGTCGCTAGGATCTGCCACAACACAAGCACTCAGGTCACTGCAAGACAAGTACAAATATGACTCAGTCATTGTCCATGCTGGTTTGAATGACCTAAGACGTACCTCCCTGGACTACATGAAAAGAGACATAGAGGAGCTCTCTGAGCATGTGTCCCAGGCCGGTATGAACCTGACCTTGAGTAGCATCTTACCCTCACCAAGAATGATGCCACAATATGAAGACAAGATGATCAATTTCAACAATTGGCTTAAGCACTGGTGTCATTCAAAGGGGATCCAATGCCTGTCAGCCTGGGAAGACATGCTCGACAGGCCACGATGCTTCGCTAGGGACAGCTTGCACCTGTCACCCCTGGGCTTTCGGATATTGGCAAAGGCTCTTGCTACCCCCATAGTACCTTTTTTAGGCAAGGCTCAAAAGACAAACCCACCTCCATAGGTATCACAAGGGATAAGAAACTAAGAGTATTGCTACTCAACGCCAGAAGTCTAAACCTCAAGATGCATGCACTTGAAACTCTTCTTAGCATGGAGAACATCAATATCTGTGCAGTAACAGAAACCTGGTTCAAGGCTCCCGAGAGCACCCCAGCACTACCAGGTTATACCTCATACCATGCTTTTCGGCCCCAAAACTTGGACCGAACCAGAAAAGGAGGGGGAGTATCACTATTAGTCAAAGATACCCACACCTCCAGGTTGGTGGCACAGCACAAAGCATCAGAGACTATCCATGTGCAACTAACAGTGGGTAAAACTGCCTTCCAGTTTATAGTCTGCTACAGACCACCCTCCCAAATCCAGGAACCCCACTCGGCCTTCCTGAGAACACTGGAAAATATGAAGGTGTCTCCAAACACCAATATATTGGGCGACTTCAACTACCCAAACATAGACTGGGAGCATTACTCTAGCTCCAACACCCTAGCTCAAAGGTTCCTAGAATTTATAAACTCAAATGCTATGGAACAACTTGTTACCACTCCCACAAGAGGGGAAAACATACTGGACCTGATCATCAACATGGGGACTCAATGCTCCAGACCAGAAGTGTATCCCTCACTGGTAAGATCAGACCATAAACTAATCTCACTGGATATTCACATCCCGACCCCACCCCCTGCCCAGAAAACCACAGTGAAAAACTTCTCTAAAGCAAATTTCACACACCTCAAAACTGAGGTGGAATCCTTCAAAGCCCCCGGTCCTGTGGAAAATACGGCCCAGACCGCAGAATCCTTTATAAACGCATTCTATGAACACCTTCAGGAATGCATGGATCATGCAATCCCAAATAAAACCAAGACCCAATCCTCCAAAGGCAGACGTCCTGTCTGGTGGACCCCAGCCATAAACAAACTATACAATAGAAGGTGGAAGCTACTACATGATAGAGCAAAATCCCAAAAAGGGAAGGCATCTCTGATCAGTGTTAGCAAAAAACTACGGGCACTCATAAAATCATCTAAGGCCAGCTTCGAGAGAAAAATTGCACAGGACACTAAGGATAATCACAAGGCTTTCTTTAGTTATGTTAGGAACCTGGGTGAGAATTCCCAGATATGCTCAGAATTAGTCCAAAATGACAAAAAATACACCAAACCCACAGACATTGCCAACATCCTAGCTGACAGGTTCATCGCAAACCCCCCCCCTCCCCACCAAAAGGGCAAATATCTATCCCAGCAGAGTGCTGTCCCCCTGACATCTCAGATGCTCAGGTAAGAGCCGCCCTCTCCAAAGCAAAAAACACAGCATCAATGGGACCAGACAGTGTCCCGGGTTGCGTCCTACATGAACTCCAAGAAGAGCTAAACCCAAACATAAAACTACTGTTCAATCTCAACCTTACCACAGAATATGTACCCAAAGAGTGGCATACAGCAACAGTGGTCCCCCTCCACAAAGGTGGTGCCTCAACAGATCCTGGAAATTATCGCCCCATAAGCCTGACTAGCTTGGTCTGCAAAGCTATGGAAAGGATCATCATGGACCTCATAAAAAAAAGATATTGGGGACCTACAGACACTGGATCCTACCCAGTTCGGCTTTAAGGGCAGATCCTGCCTCTTAAACCTGGTCAGTTTCTTTGAAACAGTCACCAAGGCCATTGATGAGGGGAAGGTGGTCCGCACAGCCTACCTGGACCTCGCAAAAGCCTTCGATACAATACCCCACTCGGGCATTATAGATAAGCTCACCAGCTTAAATATAAACCCCTATGTCACTAGATGGGTTGCAAACTGGCTCAAGGACATAACCCACATGGTTAGAATTGCTGGAGCCATGTCAGACTCCAAACCAGTTACAAGTGGCGTCCCACAAGGCTCAGTCCTGGGACCTCTCCTGTGCGGTATATATTTCCTGGAGGTACAGGCCAACACGGGAGGACTGTGGCTGACCAAGTTCGCAGATGACTGCAAACTGGGCGCTATAATCAACTCTCCGGCGACACAAGCATCCTCCAAAAGGGCCTCAGAAACAGACAACTGGTGCCAGAGCCATGGCCTCAAGCTAAACGCCAAAAAGTGTATAGTCATCCCCTTTGGCAAAAACAAAGTGCCCACAAATTACCACATAGGTGGTAATCCATTAAGTACAGAAGAAGTAATTAGGGACCTGGGGACCCAAGTTGATAGCAATCTCTCATTTGACAACCACGTGGCCAAAGTTGTTAGAAAAACATTTTATATAGCCCACCTAATCATGAAGGGATTCACATCTAGATCAGGAGAGGTCATCGTGCCTCTTTACTCATCCCTCATCAGGCCCATAATTGAGTACAATGCCCCTTTTGGGATGTACCTTATCAGACACCTGCAGCAACTGGAAAGACCCCAAAAGTAACTCACCAAGAGGATCAAAGGGCTCAAACAGATGCCATATGCTGCCCGGTTAAAGAAACTCCAGCTCTACTCAGTGGCATACCGCCTGCTCAGAGGCGATCTGTGCCTGACATATAAAGCCATGTCCAACCCGGAATTAATGGACATGCTGCACCTCAGAAAATCCAAATTTCATCGAGCTACGCTCTCGAGAGACTTGAACCTCAGCACTGAAATAAATAGGACATGCTGGAGGGAAAGATTCATAACCCAGAGGCTCCCTTCACTCTGGAATAAAATCCCAGTCCAGGTTAGGCAGAGTCCCTCATTGACTCTCTTCAAGAGGAATCTTGATGAGTGGATGGGGGATCGTAGGTTTACCCTGGGTATCACTTCTGTGTCACTGTTAGGCCAGAGGCACAGTATACTAACCTCGAAAAAGGGCATAGGAAAATTAATTTAAAATGGGTGGCGAAAGCCAAACACACTCTGGCTAGGCTTATAAATGCCCTAGGCCAGATAGCCTAGTATGAACCTATGAACCTAAGAGAACAAAACAATTAAATTACGACTAGCAGGCACAGACAATAACCAAACCTTTATTTTAGTGATTTAATTCTTTATTTGTGGAAAGAACCTCAGAATAAAAAAAAACATAGTCAATCATTTTATAAACTCTTACTTTAGCTTGCCCTATGAGAATAAAAGGAATTTTCAGATTTTTACAACCTTTTAAATGTGACCATTGACAGATTTGAATTACAGTCTGAGGTGGGAGGTGACTACCTAAGCCAATGTAGAGCACACTTGATGATTGGATTTTCATTCCAGCCCAGGAAAGAGTCAGCATTCAACAGAAGCTGACATTCCAATTCCCTAACCTCCAATGAAGTATCACAGTCCCCAGAAAATGACTTCAGCCAGTTCAAGTATCAAAAATTTGAAGTCTGAAAATCCTGCGCAAACTGTACTGTGTTTTGCTAAAGCATTTCTCATGTCTAGGTTTCTAATTGCAGCACAATGTTCCTTTATACGATCAGAAAGCTTTTCTATATGTTCTTCCTATGTAAAATTTTTCACTTGTGGAGCAGATACCAGCATAGACTACATTGCTTCTTTGACAATTAGTGTCCTTTAAAAGATGCTTTTATGTTACAATGTCTAAAAAGGTAATCCCTCCCTGTGCTTTTGCAAGAATAATAAAGGACCATCAGATTGTTCAAACTTATGTTTGTGTACTCGTTTTTTTAAAAGAAAAACAAGGGTTATACCCAAGTTTCCAACTCAGTTCCTTGCTACTTTTGATGATATCCCAGTTCTGTGAAATAATGTTTCTGATAAGTTGCATATCCAGGCTGACTGGAAGGGGTTGCATATCCAGGCTGACTGGAAGGGGGAAACTTAAAGTACAATTCATGCTGGAATCTTCCTTTCCTTTGGGACTAAAGCCATGTAATAAAATAGGTTTAAATTTATTGGGGCATGGCAGACAGGCTTCATTAAAGACTTAATCTACTAGTTTGGATATTTTCTCTCTAGAAATAAACAACTAAGGAACAAAAACTGTCTTAAGTTTAGAGTCATTAATAGCTATTTTCTATGGTCTAATGAATTGCCCTCTGATGATATTAGTGTTTATAAATGGATGCTGCTGGCTTGTGAAATGCAAAAGGTTGTTCCTAAAGGTCTTATTGCAGAACACCATAGAGTCCAACTTCAGAGTGTTTGTTTCAAAGGAAATCTCCATGTCCAAAAACTAAATCCTAGAGCTGATGCCTGAAACAACAAAAGTAAGGAAAGGGATGCTAAGTGAAAGCCTCTGAATAAAATGGTTAAACTGCTGTACATTTCCATGCCAAAAAGACTATATCATCAATATAACAGCGATAATGCTTCGAGGTTTGGAAACCTGGTAACTGTAGTAATGCGTCCATCTCTCAAGAGCTTAGCACAAGGTTTGCATATGCCGGGGCCATTTTCGACCCCATAGCTACGCCTTTGACTTGCTGGTAAACTTTGTTATTAAAGTAAAAAAAAATTGTTGGTAAGCACAACAGAAATGTGTACATATTGTATTATTTTTTCTTTAGAAAAAGACGAGTATTTAGAAAAAAAAAAACTACATGTGACAGCCAGCCCCTCAATGTGGGGTATGTTTGTGTACAGCAGCTCAATACCCAGGGTGACCATAATCCAATTATGGTCATGGAAGTACAGTTGTGAAAGTTCATCCCGCAAGTCCCTAAGATAGAGTGGCATGGACTGACTTGCTGGATTCAAGAAGGAATCTATGTATTCTGTGGTCGCGTGGGATTTCTCCGGGTGCTCCGGTTTCCTCCCACATCCCAAAGACATGCAGTAGGTGGATTGGATACTCTAAATTGGCCCTAGGTGTGAGTGGGTGCATGTTTGTGCCTTCTGTGGAAGGTTGGGTGCCGGGCTGGCAACTCGACAATGTAAAACTCCACTGCCAATCATGAGAGGACAGATGTTCCGCTGTGGCAACCCCTAACTGGGAAAAGCCGAAAGAAGAAGAAGTTTTTCTCCAGTTGGAAATTACCTATCTGGGGGTGGGGGTGGGGTTGAGCGAATCCTTATGCATCTTGGGTATTCCAAATAGTTTACCCAGGCCTTGGCTAGCTACTATTTTTTTATTCTGAAGAAGTTCTGTCCACAAATAATGAACGAAAGTGCTAAAATACAGGTTTAGTTATTGTCTGTGCCTGCCAGTCCTAATTTCATTGTTTATATATGAGCGTTAACAGTAGTAAAAAATTAAAAACAATGATTTATGACATGCCTTCTGTAAACATACATTGGGTTGTGATAAATACAAACAAAAAGTTTATTCACAGTTATTGATCAGGTAGATTTGGGTTTAAGTGGAGGAGATATGGTATGCTGCTAGCGTGTAAGGGAACTAAGCTGGCAGATGGAATTAAATGTGGGACATTCACCAGGATTATTTTTATTTTCTTAAATATTAAGTGTTTATTAAAATTAAAAATATATATATTTAAGTGATTTAATATTTTAGCAACTTTTGAAGTGTTAAAATGTGCAAGTTTTTAAATTAGTTGATTTAGTGATGTGGTTCAAAAGGTGTATAAAGTCATGTGATTTGTTACATATTTTTATTTCTGAAGAAGTCTTTGGATGTTAACAGGAAAATGCTAAACTTCATTAAATATTTTAGTTTTTGATGAATGTTCTGTTGTGTTTTATTCAGTTTTATTATGCTTTACACCAGCCTTTACATTGGTTTTCTAATAAGAAGTAAATACCTCACAACCCAGACCTCAGTTATTCTTTCTTGCGCTGTTATAGGATGTATATAAAACTGCGAGTCAGATACCATATAAATTATAATATTTCAGGACTGTCTATAACCGCTCTCTGCTTTGGAAAAAAAAGCTGTAGAAGAAACTGCAATGAATAATGACTACTACTAGCAAATGCCTGTAAACCACTTGGCATCAACGTTTAGTAAAATTAAAATAATCTGTTAGGCCAAAACTTTACAAAAAAGAAGTAAAGGCAGGTCAGAAATGCTTTGAAATTTCTCTCCAACCATAGAGCAGAATGCTACTTGTGGGGTATAATTGGGAATGCATAAAACTGTAAAATGTATTAATTTAAAATTGCTGAAAAACATGACTAGGCCACAGGTAGTTTGCCTCATAGCCAGCAGAATAGCTTTTGGGGGAAGGGAGTTTGGTAACCCTGCATGAAAATCATAGCTAATGAGGGCTGTGTAAGAGCTGCAACATAATAGACAAATGGCCTGGCAGAACATCATAAAACCAGCATGTTACTTCAGCAACAAAAACCGAACCTGCTGTCAGCAAGGCGGCTGTCTTTTAAGGTGAGTTTGAAGTCCTTATTGTACCCAAGGGAAAAAATAATAGAGTTTGGTATACAAATGTCAAACCAACAGCCAAGTAATACAAGGCTTAGCTGTATTGTAATGATATTGTTGGATTAGAGTCTGTGTTATAACACTTTGAAAGAGAACAAATAAAGTAAAGGCATACTTTGGAACTTAGTTATCACCAAGTCAAGCCAATGTGACAAAATCAATGAAAATTAAAGAAGTTGCATTTCAGCATTGCATATGCCATCTGTCTACTTAATGCATCTTCATTGCACCTTAATTGTTAATCACATAAAGGCTCAGAAATTGTAAATAGTTGTCATGCTGTAAGCACACAATGTGTAATATTTACTAAGAAAAGCAGTAGCAACTGTTGTTAGCCTGCGGCAGTCATATCTGTTAAACAGCCCTTAATCAAATAGCTACCAGCCTTTGACTATCATAAACAATCTGTGCCCTGACACTGTGCTGCTATTGACAAGACAGCACTGTCTAAATGTCAGAACAAATAAATGTAGATATCGGTTCATACAGAGGAAGTATCTGTGCTTTATCATTGCACAACTAATATGCTAGTGCACATAACGTGAAGGGTTATATATTAACTGGTATGCAAACTCAGTATGGTAATTTTAAGTGAAACGCACACCAGCAAGCACAATAAGTATTTCTTTAATATCCAAATACCAAGTTATAGCATTCATTTGATCAAATTACTCTTGGGATAGCTATCATACAATTGTCTTGTACAATAAAAACAAATCTGTCTGTAGATAAGGCTATCAGACCTGAAAAGATTTTGCTGCTGGCAAATGTACAGGTAGTTTGATAGTAACAAAAGGGCCAAAGTATCATAGAAGCACATAAAAGGATATGAACTGTTTTCTTTTTCTCTTTTTTTTTTTATAATACTCTTAACAGTTTTCATATTCCAAGTCTTTCTTTTTATAGCACCACTACAGAACTCTTCAGAAATTATAGCCATTGGGTTACACTGGCTATTTTTAGAAGTGCTCTTTTTTTATAAGTCTGTGTGCTACACTAGAAGACACAAATAATTTAGCCAATCCCCAGTGTCTGCAGATAGTTAAAATGAACTTGATATGAAGATGCACAAGTGAACAAACTATATTAAAGCTATTAAACTGATTCTTAGCAGCAGCCATGCTGAAATAGCTATGAGACTGAGTATGGACCACATCTTTCAACTGAGTTAGAAAAAGCAAATATATTTTTGTATGTTGGCAGTAACTCCTACATCATTATTGGTGTGGTCTGTGACCATGAGTATGCGTTCTGACCACATCTGTTCTACTTTATAGGATCTGTGAATTGGTCATTTTATTGACAGCATTGTGAATGGGGGTTAAAGCTCTCTTGAGATCTTCTCCTTTTAATATGTTTTCATTCTTAGTCATTCTCTGCTGCCTTGCATTCCCTTTACCTTTCTCCCTGTTAAGAGAAGTATAGCTCTGCATAGTTTGTGTTGGCTTGTACATCAATATTAATTTCTGTATATACTTCAGACTTTGCAGTGCCATATACAAAAAAAAAAAGTTAGTTTGATGTTTGGCTGTGCTGACCGAAGTAAAGTGTAGCTTCTCCAAGGCCATTGGTGAACTGTTACAAAGTTTTATTCATTTGAACCACTGAATTATGAGTTATGTTTTATCAATTTTTACATCATTAAGCACAACTCAAAAGCCCTAAAGACTAGACCAGAGTGTAGTTATGTTACTGCTCCGCAATGTTGATTTGGAGCGGAGTGGTTAATACCACTGATACCGTGCTCTACAAAGTTGTCACAATTGTATTACTTCAGTAATTTTATTCTCTCTGTACTTTGATTTACAGCTGTAGAGAATAGAAGGGAGGGAATGGTATGCACAACTACGATACCATGCAGGTGTGTGTTCTGTAAAGGTATTATGAGTTATATTACTTTGGCAGGTTGACTTTATTTTATTTATTTATTTTTATTTATTTAACATTTGTTGACCGGGAAAGTCCGACTAGGTTCCACAGATCCTGTTTTCAGCGGAGGCCCGGGGAGAAACACTCCAGGCTTGTGGTTTATAACTGCTGTAGGAAAAAATAAAAGAGAAATCAGCATGCTGTACTTTGTTTTTCAGCGGTCACTTTTGTGTTCTTTGC
The DNA here is from genome assembly GCF_019279795.1 of Protopterus annectens. Taxonomy (NCBI): domain Eukaryota; kingdom Metazoa; phylum Chordata; order Ceratodontiformes; family Protopteridae; genus Protopterus; species Protopterus annectens. The sequence continues at coordinate 545,536,376 of NC_056726.1, forward strand.
ATCGTGTATAATTGACTTCATTGTTTGCCAATGTTTGACCGATTGTTAAATCAGTATTATGTTTCTTTTGTTAATGAAAATCTTGCTATGTAGGAGCATTCATGCTTACGGCAGCTTACTGGCATTTGTTTTGTTTGACAGGGATTGTGAAAGAAATGTAATAAACTATGTAACTTTTAATACCTATCCTAATACCTCTAACATCCACGTATGCTTTAGTGAGGCATTTATGCACTTGAACACACACAAGCACACGCTGGCTAACCTAATTCAGTAACAGCATCACATGGTTCATATGTTTATCAGTTCAAAACTCAACATGACAAAAAAAAAATATATATATATATAAAACTGTATCATGATGTGCAAATCCAAACATGATGTTTGAATAATGCATTATTGTATTTGTCATTTGTTTCATTTTGAATTGATATTTTCATGTACTTATTACATTGTACTACGTTTTGAACTGTATAGTTTTGTATATATTCAACTAATGTTTATATTTACATATGATTTTTTTCTCACTGGGTGCCTGTTAAAAAAGGACTTTATCAGCAATTGGGCTGTCTTGGCAAACAAGTGGAAATAACTAATTAGTTTTTTTAATTAACCAATATTATACTTTATGCTGAAGAGCATACCTGTTATGTTAAGAGGCTTGTGACACTTTTTGTTAACACTTTTTGAAATGTATGTATTCATTGCTTCATTCATTCAGAGAAAAACACTGCTTGCAACTTCCTTACAAATGTTTTAATTTAAATTGGATACAGTTTTGCTTACCTGTGGTTTTGGCAGTGCAGAACAGGAAGCAACCAAAGTATTAATATTATTTTGTTTACTCATGCAAACAAAGCAATGTTCTATTTCATTTTCATCCCTGTTTATATTTAATGACATGCCTATACTTGTCTATTCTCTTACTTTGGCACATTTATTGCTCCATAAGCTTCAATGTAAGTAACGGTGGCAGTAAAAAGGAAACATTTGTCAGAACTTTCAGTACTGTATAAAAATTTGCTTAAGGTATCCTGTCTTGCGGAGTGTATATACACTCAATGTCTTTCTGAGATTGTTGCTTTCCTGTCATCATTTTAAAATGCTTCTTCATGAGCACAAACTGCAAAGTCAAATTATTTAGATCCAGCTGGTAGACAACTTGTAGTACAGCTCTTGTATTACTGTCAGCTGTAATTTGACTACTGTTTCTCATTACTTGTTATCCTTATATTGTGATGTATTCACCCAGTCTGTGTCTGAAAAAGGTCAGTGTGATCAGGATGCAATCTCATTAAACAAACTTAAATAAGTTAATCATCAATGCAGAATATTTTGAAGGCAAAAGGAAAATGCTGTATGTTGCTCCCCTTAGTCATTTTAAAATGCTTTCTCATGATCATAAAGCACAAGCCAAGAATATCTCAACTGAAAATTAATTAGCTGTCCTGACAGCTTATGAAAGCATTGCATTTTTTTTAATCAAGCAAATGCTGTTTGTTGCTTCTTGGTAGCTACTTTCTAATGAACATAAACTGAGGAACAAGTACATCTCAACCGAGGTCTGGTAAAGAATGTATGATAACTAATCTTAGAGAGCAGTCCAAAAAGAAATGTCCTTAGTAGATACCTACTAGGGGACATCACTAGTAACTCCCCCGAGATAGAAAAGTAACCCCCAACCTCTCAACTGTTAAAATTTTGTGCAGTATCCAGATTTTTGACTCACATGTTTGGTCTGTTCCTCAAAAAATTTGGTGTTTCTGGCAAATCATTAAGGACTGAAATCACTAACTAAAGATAAATATTTGAGATTCTGATTTCATACCTTCCTAAAATGTATGTTAATTCAAGGCTTGTTGTTCTAGCAAATTTCTAAGTTTCTAAGAACAATATTTAAAACCCTGTTTTGTCAGTCGCTTTCATGTTGGTACACAAATAAATGTGTCTTCGTGGGTTCTGTTTAAGCATCTTTATTCTATATAAACACATCACTGTAGAGGTTAATTGACTATGACTTGGATTTAGTTAGTATATAAGTTAACTACAGTGATCATACATGCTCAATCTCTGCCTGCTTCTACAAAATGGCACTAGGGATGCATGCGTCTGGAATGTATACATGCACATACAGCCTCACATGCTTCTTATAGCCATAGCACACACGTTACAGTTTGATCTACATCCTCTCTGTTTGAGAAATAGGTCATACAAATTTTCATGAGATTATTTAGCATGCAAAAATCCCAGATAATCTATAGACATGCATTATACAATACTAAGTACACACACACACATATATGTACATGTAAAAATATACAATCAAGTCCATGTTACAGCATATTCCACACTAGGCTTAGAAACTCGTCTATATCATGTGACATAAAAGTGGGAATTGCAAAATGGTTGACCTGTGGAATGTTTTAATCACTTTCTTGAACAGATGCCTGTAGTCTGTCCTATTTGATCAAAACTTTTCATTGTCTAAATTCATATTGTCTCTCCTTCCTTCAGTGAATGAAGTAATCTACTTGATTTGTTACTAGATTTCTGGATTTTACGCTTTTTAAACAATTGAGCCTAGATTGTTTTATTGTTCTTAGATTTAGGCTGCAACAAATCTGATGAAATAGGTAGCATAGTTCTAGTTTGTCTGGATAGTTTTTGAGCAGGTGAGCCAAGAATATCATTACAAGGTATGCTTCTGAGAATAAGTAAATTCAAGAATACATCAGTGTTGTCACATTTTGACTTTTGAAATAATTACTTTGCACTCTGTACTGCTTGTTGAACTAGACCATTGGACTGAGGATATTCATGACTACTAGTGACATGTACTAAGTCCCATTCCCTAGCAAATTCCTGAAACAACTGGCTAGTAAATTGAGTACCATTGTCAGAATAAAGTTTGTGTGGACTACTATGACATGAAAAATGGCATTTCAACTTAGTAATAGCTGTTGAGGTTAAGTTTGGTAGTAGATCAATCTCAAAACCAATTTGAATAAGAGTCTACCCAAACCAAGTAGTGTTGATTGTTCCATCAAAGATATCTGTTGCTACAGTAGATCAAAGAAGTTCAGGTATTGGGTTTAGCAGAAGCATTTCTCTTGCAAATGTGGTCTGGTACTGTTTTATACTGAACAAGAAGAAAGACCTCTAGCAATGTCTTTTGATAATGAAGTGCAACATACTAATTCTCTTGCCCTTTTCTTAGTGTATAATAAACCTGGGTGACTATGATGCAAAATCTGAATATATTCTTGCTGTAAGCAAGCAGGAACAACAGTTTTAGCACTTTTGAAAATAATGCTATCTTCCATCAACAATTCATCTCTGTAAGGAAAATACGATTGCACCTCAGGTGATGCACTAGATTGCTTTGATGGCCGTTCGACACTGATGTAATGATTGATCCAATTTCTGAAAAGCTTAATTATAGCGTAATCTCTCAACTCAAGTCTAGTGGTGGAAAAATTACTCACTGACATTACATCAAAGTCAAATGTATCAGCCAAATAGAACAATTTACCTTTAGTGTAGACCATTTTGAAATTGTACTTTTGCAACTTGAGCATGATTGTTTTAATCTCGCTGAAGTGGAATGCATAGGCCTCTTTAGAATAGTAACTAGAGGTTGATGATCAGTTTCAATCTGGATAGCTCGACCATAAATCAGTCATCACTGGTCCAAAACGCTGATGGCTCCACTGTCCTCACTATTGCTGACTCTCCCTCCGAACTCTTTTCTACAACTCAGACTTCCTTTAACTCAGTAGAAAACTGGCTCTCTGATAACCAGATTATCCTTAACCCCAAAAAACTAAGCTACTGCTTTATCTTCCTAAAAACTACAACCACGTTAAATCCACTTTCACAGTCCTGTCCCTCATTAACACACATCGAGGTGGAAACTAGCACTAAACTCCTTGGTGTCAACATTGACGAACAACTTAAATTCGATTGACACATTAACAACTGTATCAAGAAAACTCATCAGAAACTAGGGCTCCTCTACAACAAAATGTTTCTCACCAGTGAAGCTTAAGTAACTCTCCCTTATGCCTACCTCCTACCCAGTCTATTATATGTCTCATATTCTTACTTGCCTAAACTTGAATCTACCTACAGCAAGATAGCCAAATTTGCAGCCCATCAAACTTGCGAGTCACATCACTGTCACTCAAACACCTTAATTGGCTAGAACCACCTCACCAGCTTCTCCCTCAACTCCAGATCATCCACTCTATCCTTTATCAGCCTTCTTACTGTCCCACCCTATCTGTCATTTCCCACTATTCGCCTACTACATCCTCCGGAGCTCTAACCTAGATATGCTACAAATCCACAAACCTAAAACTAAGAAAGGATATATTCTCTGTAGCTATAATCCCTCCAAGGCCTGGAATAAACTCCCACTAGAGATCAGGTCACTGAAGCAACTTAGTCAATTCAAGCTAGCCACTAAAGAATACATGTTAAGCCAATCGACCTGCCTCTGTACCAACCCCCTTTAAACAGCTTCTCAACCTTAACTGCACTCTTCTATCTGCTCCCAACTTATGTAACTTGCTTTAACTTTCTAGACCTTGTCTCACATTAATTTCTCTATCCTAGGCACATTACATACATTCTTATCTGCATAATGTAAGATTTTACGTCTGGTGATAAAACAGTTGTTAGTTCTTCTGAATGATATAGGATTCTAAATCGGACAGACATAATGATTAGTTTACTGTAGTAAATCCTTGATTTTCATGTATATGTTGCTTTGAATGTTTTCTGTAAACCAGTTTGATAGTTTACTTATGTTTGTAAATGATAATCTGTAGAACATGTTCATAGGTTCTTAGGTTGATACTAGGCTATCTGCCTTAGGGCATTTATAAGCCTAGCCAGAGTGTGTTTGGCTTTCGCCACCCTTTTAGATTAGTTGACTGTGCCTCTGTATAGTAGGTTACAGAAGATAGCCCTTTTAAGGTTAGTTTACTCTGCCTCTGTCTAGTAAGGACACAGAAGAGAACAGGGTAAACCTACGATCTCCCATCCACTCAAGATTTCTCTTGAAGAGGGTCATTGAGGGGCTCTGCCTAACACGGATTGGGATTTTGTTCCAGAGTGAGGGGAGTCTCTGGGATATGAATCTGTCCCTCCAGCATGTCCTATTTATTTCTGTGCTGAAGTTTAAGTCCCTGGAGCATGTAGCTCTAAGGGATTTGGATTTCCTGAGGTGGAGCATGTCCATTAATTCTGGTTTGGACATGGCTTTATACGTCAGGCACAGATCGCCTCTGAGTAGTCAGTAAGTAACTGAGTAGAGCTGGAGTTTCTTTAGCCTAACTGCGTAGGGCATCTGTTTGAGTCCCTTGATCCTCTTGGTGAGGTACTTTTGGGGTCTTTCCAGTTGCTGCAGGTGTTGGGTAAGGTACATCCCAAATGGGGCATTGTATTCAATTATGGGCCTGATGAGTGATGAGTAGAGGAGCACAATGACCTCTCGATCTAGATGTGAACCCTTTCGTGATAAGGTGGGCTATATAGAAGGTCTTTCTAACCACTTTGGCAACGTGATTGTCAAAGGAGAGATTGCTATCTACTTGGGTCCCCAAATCCCTAATTACTTCTTCTGTACTTAATGGATTACCACCTATGTGGTAATTTGTGATCACTTTGTTTTTCCCAAAGGAGATGACTATGCACTTTTTGGCATTTAGCTTTAGGCCATGGCTCTGGCACCAGTTATCCCTCTCTGTGAGACCCTTTTGGAGGATGCTTGTGTCGGTCGGCGAGTTGATTATGGCACCCAGTTTGCAGTAATCTGCGAACTTGGTCAGCCATAGTCCTCCCGTGTTAGCCTGTACCTCAGACAAATATATACCATACAAGAGAGGTCCCAGGACTGAGCTTTGTGGGATGCCACTTGTAACTGGTTTAGAGTCTGACATGGCACCTGCAATTCTGACCATGTGGGTTCTATCCCTGAGCCAGTTTGCAACCCATCTTGTGACATAGGGGTTGATATTTAAGCTGGTGAGCTTATTTATTATGCCCAAGTGGGGTATTGTGTCGAAGGCTTTTGCGAGGTCCAGGTAGGCTGTGTGGACTACCTTCCTTTCATCTATGGCCTTGGTGACTGTTTCAAAGAAGTTGACCAGGTTCAAGAGGCAAAATCTGCCCTTAAAGCTGAATTGGGTAGGATCCAGTGTTTGGAGGTTCCCAATGTCTTTATAAGTTCCATGATGATACGCTCCATAGCTTTGCAGACCAGGCTAGTCAGGCTTATAGGGCGATAGTTTCCGGGGTCCGTTGTGGCACCACCTTTGTGGAGTGGGACCACTGTTGCTGTACGCCATTCCTTGGGTACATATCCTGTAGTAAGGCTGAGATTGAACAGTGACTTTATGTGAGGGTTCAGTTCTTCTTGGAGCTCATGTAAGATGCAGCCCGGGACACCGTCCGGTCCCATTGATGCTGTGTTTTTTGCTTTGGAGAGGGCAGCTGTCATCTGTGTATCTGTGATGTCAGGGAGGCTACACTCTGTTGGGATAGACATTTGCTGTTTTGGGGGGAGAAGGGGGGGAGTTTGCACTGAATCTGTCTGCCAGGATGTTGGCAATGTCTATGGGTTCAGTGTATTTTTTGTCATTTTGCACTAACTCAGAGCAAATCTGGGAGTTGCCACCCAGGTTCCTGACATAACTAGAGAAGGCCTTGTGATTATCTTTAGCGTCTTGTGCAATTTTTCTTTCGAAGCTTGCCTTAGATAATTTTATGAGGGATCGTAGTTTCTTGCTAGTACTGATCAGAGATGCCTTCACTTTTTGGGATTTTGCTGTATCATGTAGTAGCTTCCTCCTTCTGTTGTATAGCTTATTTATGGCTGGGGTCCACCAGACAGGTCTCCTGCCTTTGGAGGAGTGAGTCTTTGTTTTATTTGGGATAGCACTATCCATGCATTCCTGTAGGTGTCCATAGAATGCGTTTGTAAAGGATTCTGCAGTTTGGGCCGTATTTTCCACTGGCCCGGGGGCTTTGAAGTATTTCACCTCAGTTTTGAGAAGTGTGAAGTTTGCTTTTGAGAAGTTCTTCACCGTGGTTTCCTTGGCTGGGGGTTGGGATGGGATATGGATGTCCAGTGAGATTAATTTATGGTCAGATATTACCAATGAGGGGTATACCTCTGGTATGGAACATAGAGTCCCCATGTTGGTGATGACCAGGTCCAATATGTTTTCCCCTCTTGTGGGAGTGATGACCAGTTGTTCCATAGCATTTGAGTTTATAAATTCTAGGAAGCGTTGGGCGAGGGTGTTGGGGCTTGAGTAGTGCTCCCAGTTTGTTTGGGTAGTTGAAGTCACCCAATATGATGGTGTTTGGAGAGACCTTCATATTCTCCAGTGTTCTCAGGAAAGCTGAGTGGAGTTTGAGTTTGGGAGGGTGGTCTGTAGCAGGCTACAAACTGAAAGGCAGTTTTGCCCACTCTTAGTTGCACATGGATGGTCTTCGATGCTTTGTGCAGTGCCACTAACCTGGAGGTGTGGGTATCTTTGAATATGGATACTCCCCCCTCCTTTTGTGGTTCGGTCCGAGTTTTGGGGCCGAAAGCATGGTATGACGTATAACCTGGTAGTGCTGGGGTGCTCTCGGGAGCCTTGAACCAGGTTTCTGTTACTGCACATTTATCGATATTCTCTATACTGAGGAGAGCCTTGAGTGCGTGCATCTTGAGGTTTAGACTTCTGGCATTAAGCAGCATTACCCTTAGTTCCTTCTGGGGTCAATGCATATTCTGATTTCCTCTGAGCCTTTCTTGTGAGTGGCTACTATGGATGGCACCCATTCAATTGGTACTGTGACTGGACAAATCACACCTTGCTGCACCATCTTATCCAACTGAGATTTAACTTTATTTTGCATTGCTATTGTAACTCTTCTTGCTGGTTGACTACTGGACTGATCTCGGGATCTAACTTCATAGAATACACGACTGGAAGTTTGCCCAATTTGTCATCAAAAACATCAGCATTCTCTGAGAAAATGACTTCGGAAAAACTGGTAATTGAAACTGCACTCACATGAACTTTAGCAAAAGAAAGAATATTCATTCTCAAACTATCTTTGAGACCTTGTAAATATTGCACTGGTCATCGGACTATGTAAAATAATAAGTTGTAACAGTTCTCAACGAAATAAAATAAAAGTGTTACGGAATCTTTGGTCTGAATTTCTTCACCTCCATACGCAACAAGTCTCGCACTGCTGGTTACATTGAGTTTGTTAGTTCTTACTTTTGCAAATATGTCCGCTGATATAACATTACACTTTGACTCAGTGTCTACTTTGAGCTGTGTGGATTTTCCATTGATCCGAACCATACAAAGCACTTCACTCCCTGCTAATATGTTTACTGCATCAACTCTTTCTGCAGTACTTCTATGATGGCTTGATGGATAGCTACTGGGACTATGGTATATAGGGTCCTGGGTTTGAGACCTACCTGGCTGTTTATTAACCCCAGGGATTACTTCAGTGTCACTGCTTGACAGAGGCACAGCAAAATGATAGGCATAGTTTTTATTCAAACTAAAGGGGTGGCGAAAGCCACATAACTATGGGCTAGGCTTATAAATGCCCTTGGGCAGATAGCCTAGTATGAACCTATGAACCTAAGTATTTATAAACCATCCACATAGAAAGCGGACTGTTTCAGGTCTGGTTTTGTGTGAACTTTCTTTACAACTGAGTGAGGTTTACTTGATTTGAAAACTGTTGGAAATGGTTTTATTTTTTAAACTTGTGGCATTACCGACCATATGCTAAACATTTCTCTTTTTTAGACCCGTAATTTGCAAAGCTAGACTTGGGTTTTGCTGACTCACTTTTGTGTTTCACCGAGCTGGTGGTGGAGCTTGCAATTTTTCTGGAACTCTCTGGAAAGCTTAGTACCTTTTTTGGAAACCCTGTGGCTACTCCTTGCTTTGGCCTGTTTCTGTTTGCCACATGTTGCATACTATCTATGTTCACTCTGGAAATCACTGGAACCATGCTTTTGTCACTTGCAAGCATATTTGTATGTCTTTGTCACCTCATGGATCTAACAAATCACTTTTGCTTTGCTTAATGTCAAATCACTGTCACAAAGTAAAATCTTTCTCACTGCAGCACTATTAATATCACACACAAGTCTGTCCTTTATTAGCTCATCTTTCAAATCACCAAACTGACATGTTTTTAGCTCTGTTTCTCAAGTCAGTTATATAAGCTGCAAATGTTTCCCCTAGTTTCTGATTTCTTGTGTAAAAAAAATGCCTCTCTAATGTAATGTTTGTCTGGGGGTTGCACATATGTCTGAACTTGCACGTCAAACACTCTGGGTCTTCCCTTGATTCGGCTTGCACAATATGGTGGTCTGCACCTTCACCTTCATACACTGCTGGTGCATATACAAATGAACTTTCTCTTCCTATGGCCTAAGATCCTGCTAGATTTAGCAAAATGAATGCCTTGGCATATGTGCCTCTTAATCTGCATAAGCTGCTTGTATGAAAATATCGTACTCTTGTTCAAATATTCTCCAGTTCTCTGCAGTATTCTGATCAAATACAAGTGGTTGAAGTTTTCAAAATCTGTCTGTCATATTAACACATACCAGCTAAGGGTCTTGCAAATAAGCATGAATAGACACACACACACACACACACATGCACGTCATAAGTAATTGGCATAAACACAATTTGCTTATTGCTTTTGTGGTCTGTACGTGTACTTTATCTCTTTAAGCTTATTGGAATTATGTGAATGAACAACCTTGTAGTACTTTCAAATAACTGGACTTTGTGTAAAACTTCTCCGCCTTCTCGATGCTTTATTGCACTTTGCGAAATTAAATAGCTTTTCAGATTTCTCAGTGCTTTACTGTACTTTGCGAAATAGCTTTCTTGGGCTATCAATGCTTTACAAAACGTTACGAAATAGCTTTTCGATGCTTTGATTGGTAAAGGCAAAAATGCTAAAGTAATGCACTTTCGAAATTGGCAAAGGCAGAAATGCTGAAGTAATTGCTTGGAACTTTATCGACAAAAGTAGGAATGCTAAGACAATTAGTAAAGGCAAAAATGCCAAAATAATGCGCCATCATTTGTCAAAGTCATCACTTTAAGAAACATTCAAGAACTTTATGATGCAACTGAGCAATTCATGAGCACTGTAATACTCTTGTAATCTTTTGTAAGAAACCCCTTTTATCAATGCAAGAAACATATCCAGTATCTGTACAGTGTGAATAAATTGAACTTCTGTTGCCCAATTTCAATATCATTCAAAGTATTTGCACTTTGCAAATGACATGTAGTAGACTAAAATGTCCCCAAAATGGCGGTACCTTGCTAGATAACTCTTTACAGTACAAGAAGCATAGTGTAATGGTGGCACTTTGTGAACTGAGACACCCAGTGCAAGAACTATGCTTTGATATTACATGAAATAGTTGCACTTTGCAGACAGTGAACTCTTTGAAATACATGCACAGTAGTAAGCACACACTGTTAGCACTTTTACATACTATGAGATGCTTCAAATAACTTTAAGCCCTTGATACAATACAAAGTCGTAGTTATGCCCAAACAAAAGGAGTCGCCTTGCTTTATTTTTGCTCACTGTCCCTTTTCTCTTTTCTTATTATATTCTTTTTTCTCATTTAAGCTTAACGTACCTTTCTTGTGCTTGTTTTACACTAAGCATGCTCAGTTCTGCTATAAACACACTCATTCTGCTTTAAACATGCTCATTTTGTACTTTAAAGTTAGTTGTCTTGTCAAATACTTTAACTTAAACGTTTTCTTTAGTTAAACATTTTTGTACTTTCCTCTGGCCTGATAATGTGGTCTGTGCCCTTGTAATGCCCTTTCTTGCCTTTTTTTGTATCAAGTAAATAATTCATATTATTTTTCATTACCTTTTATTCTTTCTGGCTGTGTTTGTACTGTTTTCTCTCGGTTTTACCTCTACTGTCATCTTTACATCTCATGGCTCCAAATGTTCTTTTTTCCATCCTGCTTCTGACATGATGTCACTTTCGTGTTGGTACATGAGTAAATGAGTCTTCATGGGTTTTGTTTAAGCAGATTTATTCTATATAAATGCATCACTATAGAGGCTCATTGACTATGACTTAAGTAACTTCTATACAAACTAACTACTGCGATCATACATGCTCACTCTCTGGCTGCATCAACAAAATGGCACTAGGGGGACTGCACATGTCTGGAATTTATATGTGCAATGACAGCCTCACATGCTTCTTAAAGACATAGCGAGCACACACACACACACACACACACACACACACACACACACACACACACACACACACACACACACACTACACTACACTACACTACACTCTGACACCCCTCAGTCATTTTTAGCTTTCTCCTGAATTCCTGCACTTAGAGGTTCAGAGGTATGCCTGGCACTTTGACTTATTATGTCATGTTGATTAACCACTGTTATTATTTACTGAGTTGTAATCAGGTAGGTAAGCTGGTCTGACTCTTTTCAGCTACTGCACACACAATTAACTACCTATGGCTTGGTATTTGATACATTTCATTTGTTACTTCTTCCTTTATGGTGAATGTGATGATGTAAAGTATTGCCAGCTATGCCAGGAGAAGCAAGAACAGTGAATGTGTAACATAATCCAGCATAGCTAGCTGGGGTTTTGTAAAGAATATGTTATTTGTATATCAAACTGATTTGTCCAGGTACTTGTGTTGAAAATTTATTTGTAAAGCTGCTTGTGTTAAAAATGTACCAACAATGGGTCCTGCTGGACAGAAAAGAAATGCACCTGCATATCAGACTGAATTATAACTGTTGAAATGACTATGTTGTTGCAGAGGATACTGGAAGATAAAAAGGATAATCTCAGTCCAGCTAACTTTGAAAGATGGTCTGAAATTAAATTACCTGACTTAGGCCATAAAGATTGTAGGTTACAGTTCTGTTTGCATCCAGTAACAAAATGTCTGTGAAAACCAGGACTAGACATCCTACTGTATCGTCTTTAGGAGTAAACTAATTGCTACCCTGGAAGGGTGGAAGTTTCTGAAATGGTTTTATAACTTCCAGATGCTATAACACATCTTCACGAAGCTTTATGTATGTGTATTATGACATGCATGTGCTAGATTCTGGTTCAGTTTCTTGTAAAAGGGGTAGTGTGGAAATCGGAAGACGGGCAACCAGATGTATGCAATGTCATTCTGTAATCCAGCATGGAAATTGTTCTAATACTACATGAGACAGAAGTATCAGAGCAGTCTGTTTGTGAAACCTGGCGAGGAAGACCATACACCCACATCATCTTGCCTTGCTCTAGTAAGTGAACTAGGGGACAGAAATTCTTAAAATCAGTCAGGAAAATATAGCGAGATTAGTTAAGTATTGTTTATCTGTTTCTGTGTGAATTTTTCCATCAGTGTTTATAATATTTTCTGTGATAATTGTGTGTTTATTATAAGTAGTTATTTGGTATTTTCATGCTCTTTTATTTATTATTAAACATGTTTAAACTTTTCATTGTGGCTGGTCTTTTAGAGAATATTTTAACCTTTGAGAGTACTTGTATTTATTTGGTGACACTGTGATCACTTCTGAAAGCCTTGGTGCATTGGTCAAACACTACCATTTGTATTAGCATTAATTTTGCTAAGTATAATTGGATACCCTGGTAAGAGCCTTAGATTAGCTGGCTTTGGAGTGTTTTGGTGGCAGTATCTGCCCTATAGTCTGGGTAGAGGAGGCTTAGATGGTAAATCTGTACCAGTCTTTCCCAGGTGTGTGCGTGAGAAAATCAAATCTGAAAGTGTGTGTGTGTGTGTCAGCTACTTGGAGCAGGGGCACAGAGCTCTGGTTTCACAGAGTGGGTGGTGGAAGACTTGGAACAATCTGCTGATGACTCAAGTCTACAGCTGTGGTCAATGTGGAGTTTTATTTGGGGCCTGGTGAGAGAGAGAAAAACCTAGTCTCAGGGTGGGAGTGGGTTCCCTGTGTGCTTTTAAGAGAAATTGTGCTTGGTTCAGAGAGCTGCATCTGGAAATGCTGTTCATATCTATTTTTTTATTGTTCCAAATGAACATCCCTCACTGGCGTCTGTGGTGAGGATGGTGGCTCCTTGATTACTGGCCCAGAGGAGGGATGTTAGTGAACATTGTTGAATGCATTTAGCAGAGGAAAATAAACAGCATGAACCTTCATTCTTTCAGGTACTGCTGTTACACTTTCAAAGAACACATTCCAGACAAGATTGCTTCTTGATCCCATGGTGTTCTCTGTTTATTGCATTATACCACATCAAACCACCCTTTTTACTGTCAGTGCAATACTCTAATGCCATTACAAGCTAATATTCAGGATTAAGAAATGTGTTGTACTTTTTGCCCCTTTTCAGTAGGCAGGGGTGGCACTGTGGAGTTTTGGGACAACTGCCTTCTCTTTGCATGAAGGCATTTAGACAGTACCTTATTACTATTAAATGCAGGTTTTGATGTATACTAAGTAAAACTAGATAATATAGAGAATTGGATAACTGCAGCAGTTATGGTACAATTGCATTTTAAAAGTGAAGGAGTGATCTTGGTTGATTTTGCATCACTGCTAGGAATCCTATCTTTTTCACCATTGCTTGGATAGTGTGAGAACAGACCCCAAATCTTCTTTGCAATTGAGTGAGAGAACTTTTCCACAGTAGACAAGTGAGGTACTACATTACTGACTAGTCTAATAAAGTACCAGTATTGCTGCTGGATTTCCTAGACTACATGTCACTAAATACTGTCACATACTTGAATAGAAATGATGCTATAATACTTTTTTTATACATTAAACAGCTAGCCTGCTGGATAAAAGTATTCCCTTTCAAGGGTGACATGAGAGCACTATCTGCTCATGTGACTCACTTAGAATCACACAGTAGCCAAATGAAGGTGAAAGGAATCAAACTCTATGCCACTGACTACAGGAAGAAGCTCATTAATGGGGGGGGGGGGGGTGCTCAGGAAACTCATTCCATTCTGCAATCTCCAATGGGGATCACATGGGAATGTCCATCTTCAAGGGGAGCAGAACCTTAACGCTGTCTCTATGCCCAAGAATACTGGATCAATGGTCACAGACAATATCCCAGGATACCTTCTAAATAGCATGAAACATTACCTATCAGGTCTTCTGGAATTGCTATTTAACTGTAGCCTTAAAACAAACTTCATGCCTCATGAAGGGAGAATAGCAACAGTCATCCCATTGGACAAAGGTTGACCATCCACTGACACTCAGAACTGCAAACCCATCAGTCTCTACTCTTATATGCAAAATCAGGGAAAGAAACCTCCAGACACTGGACCCAGTCCAATTTAATTTCGTCAAGAGCAGGTCATGCCTACTCAGTCTTGTTGAGTTCTTTGAGAAGGTCAGCAAATGGATGAGGGCAAAATGGTTCGCACTGCCTGCCTTGACCTGGTGAAAGTACTCCACGTTGGCATCATTGACAAACTCAGGAGGTTAGGTACACACCCTTATGTCACCCAGTGAATAACCAGCTGGCTCACAGACAGGGCCCGGGAAGTTAGAATTGTGGAATCCACCTTCTACAAATAGGCCAGTCACAAGTGGAGTCCCTCAGGAATCAGTCCTGGGACCACCCCTTTTGGCATTTACTTCTCTGAAGTCAAGGCCAATGTCAGTTGTCTCTTGCAAATTAGGAGCTGTCGTTGACTCGACCACTGACGCAAATATTCTCCATGAAGGACTAACACAGACAAGTTGTTTCAGAGCATTGAATTAAAACTAAATGCACAGAAATGCATAATAACATCCTTCAAGAATTCATCCATTCCTTGTAACTATCATATTGACAACACATTCCTAAAAGCTGACCCAGTAGTTGTGGATTTTAGGACACACACAGACAGCTATCTAGCCTTTGACCATCACATGTCTGAAGTGAGGAAATCATTCTTTGTTGTGCAACTTACAAAGGTATGGTATCTAGGTCCAAGGAAGTCACTGTCACACTGTACTTGGCATTCATCAGACCTATCATTGAGTACAGTGGCCCCTTTGGTTAGTACCTAACCAGGCCAATCCAACAACTGAAATGTCCACAGTGGTTCCTCACTCTTGTGAATATAGGACATAAGTAACATGTCCTATGCAGACCACCTCATGGTCCTATCCCTGTATTCTGTCTCTTACAGGCAGTTGAGTGGAGATCTATACCTGGCATACAAGACATTTTCAGACCCCACTCTGATGGGCCTCCTATATATCTGCAAAACAAACAGCAGCAGAATTACATGTTCTAAAGACTTCACCTTTCCTATTATATAAATAGTACCTGCTGGAGAGAACGGTATGCATCTCATAGGCTACCCCTTCTCTGGAACAGGCTTTACATCCATATGAATTCCCTCCCTAACCCAATTCAAATGTAACTTGGATAGCTGGCTAGGGAACAGAAAATTCTTCCCTGGTTTGGGACCTATGTCTCTAATGGACACAGGCAGCCTGTATATGGTTCATCTCCCAGGCCCACGCTTGCACTGATCAAGGGTATCAGAACTTGTCAGAGACTTAGGATGCATGGCTAGGCTTAATACGATCCTTGTGGTCGTTAGCCTAGTAAACACTTATGAATATATCAAGTGATCTTTCAAACCTAGAGTATTTATGCGCACTATATTACACTGAATTGTTAAAGTCAAACCAAACAAACCAATAAATCCAATGTTTTTCTTTAGTAAACAAACAGTTCAGGATCTGATGGAACCCTACTGGCTTCCCATACAATAAATGTATACTATGTTTGAGTTGCAATCTGTTTTGCTGTACCTCTAACTAGATTGCTTGCATTGGGTGGGGTTCTTGCCTTCCCATCATTACCTTATGCTTTCTTGGATACCCTGTATTCATCAGCATGTTCATTTTTATTTCATTATTAAGAATGATATGCATTGTTTTGTCTTCTCTTTCACTAAAAGCATGTAGTTTTACACAAACGCTTCAGTTGCATTGTATTTGCCTGAAAGCTTACTCACTTTTCTAACATCAAGTGCTTTGTCAAGTGTTCATTTCCCTTGATAGTCTGATTCTGACCTGATTACCTTTTATTCCACATCCATGATTCATTGAGACAAGAATGTAAACTGCCAAATACTCATTCTTGTACTCTGTGATTCAACACTGTTACATAAACAGCAATTAAATCCTAAATTCCTTGCTTTCTAATGAAAAATATGTTTTACTTAAAGTAAGTAGATTTTTATCTTCAGTTACAGGAGACTTGTTTTCAAGACAAGAATATTGTCTTCTCTCTCTCTCGCCCTTTGTTTCTGTCCTCCTCCTTAAGGTGAAAAGTGTTAAATACCTTAATTGCCATTGTAATTAGTAGGGAAATTGTGTGCTATTGGACACTCAGTGACATGCAGCTCAGATCTTTCAGTAAAGTCCTTTAAAGGGGCTGACATCATTCTGTGAAGTTTCAGAGCCATTTATGGTTGTACTGATGACCAAGTAAGAATAGCAAAAAGAGAACTTAACTTCACTTGATAACCAGAGAGACTGAGCTGGGGAGTAGCACACTAAAAGTTCTGTGAAGTAAGTGCGATACAGGTTATATAAAGACTGACCCAGAAGGAAAGGAATCTTGAAGAGACTATGCAGCAATGGACACTGGATGCGTATTCCACAACAAAATTATGCTATGCCATGACTAGTAAGCCCCAGTCAGCAGCCTTGCATGTAATAATGCATCTGCTGCATTCATGTAAGTTTAAAGTATTAACACCCAAAATAAGGGGGTATTGCATAAGTCTTAAGTGAGATTATATTTGTGGTTGATTCACTGCAGGAAGGACCAGTGATGAAGTAAGATTCGAGATCTGGGAAATATTCTTAAGATGGAAACATTCTGTCTTGATGACAGAAGTACATCCACTTTCCAGGTCATGTAAGGAAAGAAAAAGTGCAACAGCTGGACAGTGACATGAACCCTCATCACCTTGATCTGTACATAGTTGAGCTTCATTCAACTTTCTGATATCCATTAAATGATTAACTTGAGGCTTTCTTTGAGAATGGTATAATATGTTATAGAATACCGAATAAAAAAGAGGTAGAGCTTATGAATAGTTTAGAATCTGTCTATTGCAGGATCTTCTCCCTGGGTGGAAACGTGCACTGAACATCAGTAATATTGGTATTGAGCCCTGTAGCACCCTTTACTCCAGCAGGTGATTACTGGAAGAATGTGACCTTGGGCCACCCTGTCTGAGTTTAGGCGGTTTCATCTCTATGGCTTGAGACTTTGGTTTAAATTCCCCCTCCTAAGACCAGAGTCTTCAGAGTGTTTTCAGGATGGCCTGCAAATGGAATCTAGTTGGCCTCCAGGCTACAGAACTATCTTAAAGACTCCAACCACAGAGTGACCTTATTCATGGTAGATCTAAAAGTAATTTGTGGGGAGTCTTAACCTTTCCCCTTATGGCTAAAATAAAAATGTTATATGCACATCACCATGGGAGCTTGCAGTGTTTCCTTAATGCACATGTACAGCAGAGGCTGCTGTCACCAGCTTGACAAAGGTAAGTGCACATGTCCAGTTATGCTGCAGCATACCATATAGCCATTATTGCTGTGATTGTGCTGCCCATCCAGCATTGTCCTCTTGTTTTGGCCTTCCTGTTTTAGACTTTTAATAGCAGCACTATGCAAGCAATCAAACAATGGTGTTATGGGTTACAGCCAAGGCTTTATCCCTCTTGTCTGCAAAGCTGACTAATATGGAATAGTATAGCAATAACCCACGCCTGGGTGTGGGTAATGCTAAATTTACCCACGGTTGGCGTGGTTTGGTCCCTCGGGCGAAGCCCGAGGGACCAAACAAAGCCAACCATGGGTAGAGTTAGAATTACCCACACCCAGAAGTGGGTTATTGCTATTATACCATGACATTATTTAAGAAAAGAAACTATTACTTTTCTTAAATAATGGCATAGTATAATGCCTGTTTACTGCCCTTCCGCAGATGTCTGGCATCCGGCAGTTCTGATGTACTGCGCCTGCGCAGTACATCAGAGTTGAGCAAAGCAACGGAGAAAGCAAGATCTCCGTTGCTTTTTTGTGTTCGCTATGTTAAATGAGTTTAACATAGCGAGACAGTTTTAAAATAAGCAACGGACATCTCCGTTGCTTATTTTAAACTGTCTCGCCATGTTAAACTCATTTAACATAGCGAACACTAAAAAGCAACGGAGATCTTGCTTTCTCCGTTTTTAAAACACTGTCTCGCTATGTTAAATGGGTTTAACATAGCGAGACGCTTTAAAATAAGCAACGGAGATCTCCGTTGCTTATTTTAAAGTTGTCTCGCCATGTTAAACCCATTTAACATAGCGAGACAGTGTTTAACGAGTTATACTAATGGAAAAAAGTCCGGGCGACCGGACCTTTTTCCATTAGTATAACTCGATTTACAACGGGCACGCTGGCCAATCAGCGTGCACGTTTTGGGGGGATCATGGTATAATAGTGATTATTTTATGCCATCAGTGTCACAAGATTGTATCCTCTTGTTGTGCTTCCTACAATAGGGCATGCTAGTGATATAATGTCATAACTGTGTGTGTCCTATCAGCTGTAGGACATATTCCTTTGTCTTTCACTGGGAAAGTCCGACTGGGTAGATCCCACTTTCATAGGTTCATGGGAGATTACTAGGCTAACGGCACAAGAACCCTTACAAGCCTAGCCAGTTTTACCCAGATTTTATCCTGGTTTTGACTATTTTTACAGACTGCCTCTGTCCATAAAGGGCATGGGTGCCACCTCAAAAAAATAAATAAATTATTGAAAATCTCTGACCGAGAATTGAACTCAAGCTGTGGTAGTGAGAGTGCCAAATCTTAACCATTAGACCACCAGGGATCCCTTTTTAAAAGACGCCCAAGCAGAAGAAGCTACATCAGAGTACATTTATATTAGGCTTAGCACTTCCATCCATATCTGACTTCTCTTGTCGTTCAATCTCTCTCTTCCTGCTAATCTACTCATTGTCTGTTGATACACGCAGTGAATTATTTTTATTTCTAAGGCTAACTTAGATTATCTTTGTATAAATATTTTTGTTAATCTGATTTCTGTATTATTTCGTACCATACCCAAATGTTCTAATTTACTATTGTTCAAGTTTCACATGTGCATTTAGTTGAATATTGTAAGTTTGTTGTACACTTTTTTTTAAATTTTATCTGTCTGTGTTACATATCTCTATGTTGTATTTTCTTTATGTGGAACTTTTCTCCCCAGGGCTCCACTGAAAATGGGCTTTGTTCAGTCGGACTTTTCTGGTAAACAAATGTAAAATAAATAAGTAAAATTGTACACAGAAGCAAAAAAAAAGAGTCCAAGCAAGAGAAATGAATGGTTCACCAAACAGTTGTGTGAAACACAACACTGTCACAACGATAATTAAAGATCAAAAGAAAACATGCTGAACCAAACCACTGCAGATCAGGGGCATCATGGAATATTGTCTGATGAAGCAATCTTGAAGTACTGTGAAAGCTCTAACTACCAAATATACGTTTTTTGCATTTTGATGGATTATATGGACTGATTTTTGATGCAGCTGATCTGCCGTGGTTTGGTTCAGCAGTTTTTTCTTTTTATCTTTAAATAAGTAAAATTAACAACTGAATTTACACAGTTCTCAGAAAAAGTTACATTACTCATGAAACAACAAACATAATTATAAGACTGGTATACACAGTAAAGTATTTACAATAATAATCATAAGTCTATGCACTTGTTCCAGCTGTAAAATCTTGAAGTTAATGGGTTGATACTGCAGAAGGGAAATATTATTGCAATAGTGTTCTTGCATTTCAGTAAATAAAGGTTTGCAAGGAGTTCAGGATGCTTAATGAAGTAATTTAGAAAATGATGTAGGAAGCAGATGTTAGTATTGCATAGGTTTATAAAAAGTTTGAGAGATATAATGAAGTCATTTATAAAATTATGTAGGAGGGGTGGGAAGATGGTAAAAAATAGGAGGATACTGGTAACAGCATATGACTGAGTGCATTGTGTAGCATTGGTTCTGTTTAGGCTGCCTGTTCCAAATAGGTGTATCTAGAAAGTTTATAACTTGGGTATACAGGGGATGCTTGAGACGCATAGAACACAGGATAGCGACAGGAAATGAGCACGATGCGAAATGTATAAGAGCAGGGTCAAAAGGGATGTAGTGATTCAGGTGCAGGAGGGGAAGTTGTTAGGGGTGTAATGACTCAAGTAGAGGAAAGCTAAAAGTTAGTGATAAGCAATAAGAAGTTTGTGCTTTCACAAGAGATCTCAACCTGGTGATGAACCATGACCATTACCAGGAATGGGTAAGGTATTTCAGCATGACTTTTTATAGCCTGGGAGTTTATTTTTGCTTAAGTAGGGATGGTGTTCCAGAGTCTGATGATGTGCCAGGAGTATATTGAGTCCCCCAATAAATTATTTGTTTTATTCGTGCTTAGTAGAAATTTATCACCAGAATGCATGTCCCTTGTGGAGTGTAAGGCAATTACATATATATATATATATATATATATATACATATATATATATGTGTGTATATATATATATATATATATATATATATATATATATGTGTATATATATATATATATATATATATATATATATATATATATATATATATATTTTTTTTTTATATATATATATATTTTTATATATATATGCATGCATATATATATATATATATATATATATATATATATATATATACATACATACATACATATTCTTTTAATACAGGGTATTGTTCAGGAAAATATATTCTTATGTATGCCGTAAGTAGCTTTGACAGTACGTTGCATAGTCATTGAGCTCTAGCCAATTTAGCTGCTTTAAGGCTTGGCTGTGGTGAGCTCAGTGTGCAGTGTTGCTAGCAAATTTAGCTACATCGTAACAGGAGGCTACTGTGGATTTCACTGTAGAGCTTAGGTTTGTAAGGACAGGTGAGGCATATAAGAGAGTTGGAAACAAATATGATGAGGCTATTTTTTTTCTGGGTCTGTAAGGTACTTGCTTACCCTATAAAGGGAGTAAAGTTGCTGGTGGGTCTTTTTGATTGTTGTGAAGAATATATTGATCAAATTTTAAGACAGTTGTTTATTACAATGCCCAGTAATTTAGCCTGTGGTACTACCTCAAGTTTAGTTTTATTTGTAGATGTAAGCAAGAAAGACGGTCTTTGATGTTGATAATGTTTTGAGGTGAAGAATATCAGTTTTGTTTTATTGGGGTTAAGGAGTAGGTTTAAATTTTTCAGGCAAGTTTTGAATGAAGAGAAATAAGTTTGAGTGATTTCTTGTAGCCAGTATATGGCGGAGGCTCTAGATATTAAAGTTGAATCATCTTGTACTATATTTGCTTTGTGTTTGGCAGTGTAAAGCTTGTTCATAAAATATTAAAAAGGGGTCCTAGTATAGAGCCCTGAGGGACACCTAGGGTTACTAGAAGAGAAGTCCGTTTGCCATGTGACTGCTTGTTGCCTTCCAAGGAACCATTTAAGGGAAGATTAAGAGGGAACTATAGAAGAGAGATCACTGAACTAATATTGGTGTGTGATGCAGTGCTGAAGGCTTTGGACAAGTCTAGAGAAACAGCTGACACTACTTTACCCTTGTTCCTATCCTGGCTTATAGTGTAGGTGAAGTGAAGGAGGGCAGTGTTAGCGCTGAGATGGGGTCTGAACCCATGCTGTGCTTCCAGCAGCATATTATTTGAATGTAGGTGATAATACAAGCTGAGCATGAATACATTTTTTCAAGCTTTTTTGTTGGTTAGTGGGGGATTGCAATGGGCTTTTAGTTATTAAACTCTGCAGATGTGTCATCTTTGTGTAAATAATTAATAATGGATTTTTGCCAGATAGAAGGAAAGTATTTTAAGCATGTAGATCTGTTTATCAATATAGACTGGAAAAGCAATTTCACTTGCAGCCATTTTTAAGTAGACTTAGTTGAGTTGGATAATGGCTAGAGTGGGTGATTTTAGCTTACACAGAAGTTTTTCAAATGTGTGGATAGATAATTGGCTGAATTCAAATAGCTGAAGATCTTTAGCAGAGACTGTACCTTTAAGAAATTGGCAGCTTAATGTGACGGCATGGTATACTTACCTGTCTAAAGCATGGCTTATGTACAGGAATACTCTGACATGCCTCACATGGACTTTGAGAAATATTTTAAAAGATCTTATGATTGTCCACTGAATAAACTTAGACTATTATGGCCTTTGTTTGTCTTTGTAGCTAAATTTATTGTTGCATCCACTATGGCACAACATGTTTACCCCTTTCTGAACTTGCTAAGCTGTTGTGAAGTAGATGGGAATCTGTGTGTTGTCACAAGTATGTTCTAGTCTCACAAATGTTGCTGATTCCTTATTTCATTAGTCACATTGCAAAAATGCCCCATTTTTACTGAGGTGATTTTAAGTGTATAAAACAACAACAAATGTATTGAAAATGTTCTTTTCTTTTAAGACCCTCATATGCAGGAGTGTAACTATCCTCAGGATGTTTACATGCAAAATGTAATTTCATACTTAATTTTGAGATGAGCCATGTTGAATTTGCTTGACGCACACAGCTTGGCAGTCTTGAACTAATCAACATTCTGAGTTGAGGGTGAGAATAAAATGTAACTTGCATTTTAACGTTAGCCTTGCTGCTTATCTTTTAACACCGAGTTATTCTTCACCACCTTTAAACTCTGGAATATTAAAAACTGCTTTTAGCCAGTATGGGGCAGCATGACAACTGGGGCAATGAATGCATTTTCTGCAGTAAACAAAGCACTCGCTCTGGTAAATTAAGTAAATAACTATAATTTCATGCTGTATGGAAGAACATTGCATTTGAGATATTTTCTGCAAATTTGAAGCCAATATATGATAGTTATTTAGCCTTTAACAGTTTGTAAAAATATTTCCGAATTAAATGTCTGATGAATTTTGAAATACAGTAGTTAATATATGTTAACATTAGCTTTTTAAGACGTATTCAGATGTACAGTGACTTATTCACATTGTTTGTATGTGTAAATAGTACATGCAAAAAAAAATCCAAATTGAGGTGGCTCAGGTGTTAGAAGGTTCTCACTTGGTAGGTAATCTTTTGTGCTGGTCTTTCCAGGGGAAAGCCTAACAAACGAAACAATTATTAACCCACTGGTGCCTGAATTGTCCAGGGAAGCAAGTAGTAAACCTTCTGACTGGTTTAGGCAGAAGCACTGCACTGATCACTGGAAATAATGACTAGGTATTAATTACAATGTGTGAGTGAGAGTTCCCAACTGGCATGCCTTTTGGGGCGGAGCCTTCCATTACAGATGCCAATCATGTAAAATTCCAACTTTAACCAAATGGTGCCAAAATCTATTCCTTTTTTATTACACTTGTAAACACATTATTTTGTTTAGCCAAGAGTACACATTTGTAAACATTTCAGTTTTTTTTTTACCAAAGTTGGTAAAGGAGGCTAAAAAACAGGGTTTTTATTGCTGCGCTCCTGACTGATTAGGTTTGTGGACTCGTAGAGTGCTCTTTTTATATGATAAAGATAAATCAATGAATGTCTGCTGTACTTTAAGATAAAAGCCTTCATCAGATCTGTCTGTTATTGGTGAATAAAATACAGGGAATGTGAACTGTCAGGAAAGCATTAGTGTAATACCTGTTATCTAGACAAATGAATGAGGGTAGATAAAGAGGCATCTATATTACATAATCAAACTTTTAAAAGTTTGAACGTCATATGGTCGACACCATATGATCGAACTTTTAAAAGTTCCAGAATGTAATAAAAAAAAATAAACCAAAGAAAAAACCTACCTGAATGGTTTTAGCAGGGGGGCAAGCCTCTCTGCACCCTCCATGTGAGGGGCTGCTCGACACACCCCCCCGGCTCTTTAAATATGCCAACTCCGAGATCACAGTACAGTGCAGAAAAGGGAAATCTTCCCATTCTGCACTGTATGGAGATTTCAGTTGAAACATTTGAACTTTTAAAAGTTTGATCATATGGTGTCGACTCATATGACATTCAAACTTTTAAGAGTTTGACAATATGATATAGACCCAATAAGAGAAACCTGTAGTGTTACCAGTCTCCCCAGAGTTTAAGAATATCCCTTGACAGGTCATCTCTTGGTTAGCTGAATACAAGAGTTAATATGGGGAATGTTTTCTCAACCATGGTCATGGGTTTGTTGATAGGAGTTATGAAAATTGCTTAGTGAAAAGCCAAAACTAGGCATAGATTAGGAGCCAAGGTCACTCAAACCAGTAGGTTTTACCATTGGCTCCCCTGGGCAGTTCAGTTACCAGTGTATTAGCAATTTAAATGGTACATGCAGGCATGACATTTTCTTCTATAGGTAAATGCAAAGGAAGGCAGCAAACTTCAAAATCCCTAACACATGCCATACCAGTGTACATTTTCATGAACATGTTTTATTAGAACAGAACTTTTTCATTTGAATATATCTATAGGTACATGTTTTCAAGACAGGCCATCCTTTTTTTGCTGTCTGTGCAAGCCAGCCATCAGATCCATTGTCAGGGTTATGCCCACTTGTTCCCTACCAGAAGGGGCGAGCTTGGTGCTGAAATTGCTATAATCCAAGGAGACGATGAGGGGTTTTCCTTTAATCCCTAATGATAATTCTCTTTAAGTATGCCTTGGTAGCTCATAAGAGGTAGGCATGGTGAGAGAGGTCACCTATTTTCACTGACAGTGTCACCCTTCAGGACCCCCCTGTGATGAACCGAAATGCTGCCAGCACAGCTAGCTGGAATTTTATAAATAATAAGTCATTTGTAAATATTAATATGATCCATAGGTTTGCCTTATAAATTAGAGATCTATATATGTGTATATTGAACTACTGATGCAGAAGTGTATGTTGAACTGTATGTTATGTACTGAGCTTCAAGAATGTAACCACAGTGTACCCTACTGGAAAAGAACAGAAATGTATATGGACGATGTGCCTGCACAAATGTGTGTGTTCATGGTAGAAGCTGGAACATAGAACTTGCAAAACCTCAAGAAAATAAAAAATTCTTAGAGTACTTGCATATCTTACAAGTCTTGGTCACCCTTACCATTTGAATAATACTAACATTACACAGTAAGATTGGTCACCCTTTGGGAATGGACTTAAAGTAGCTGATATGTGGTTCTTGTGGCAGTACTAACTACCTTATGGTCTGGGCAGAAGGGGGCATAGCTAGTAAACCTGTGCCAGCCTTTCCCAGGTGTGTGTTTGTATATAAATCAAATCTCAGTGTTTGTGTGTGTCAGCTACTTGGATAGGGACACAAATCATTGGTTGGACAGAGAGAGCACTGGGAGGACATGGCTTGGAACCCTGGCTAAACACTCATCTCTGTAGCTGTGTCAGTGGGGAGTTTTGTTGTGGCTCTGGAGAAAGAGAATGCTATGCCCCTTTCTTCCCAACCCATAAGGTGGTGATCACTGCCACCAGAACCTCTTATCAGCTACTTTAAGGCCCTTCCCAAAGGGTGACCACCAATCTTACTGTGTAGTGTTACTATTATTCAAATGGTAAGTGTAACCAAGACTTGAAGGCTATCTAGAAGTGGCCTGTACAGTGTCACCAAATACATAAGTGAGTACTCTCAGAGTTTAAGTATCTCAAAACAAACCTGTGATCTCTGTGTGCTCTTAAGGGAAACTGTACTTTACTGTGTGTACTTGTCATCCTCCCATTGTGTACATTCCCTCACTGGTGCTAGTGGTGAGGATTGAGGCTCCTTTGTTACTGGGCGAGTGCAGGGACATCACCCCCCCACACACATTGTACGTAGACTTTTCTGGTCATGTTCAGAGAGTCAACTATGGGATCATATTAATGGCATATGCACTCCTTTGAAAGACGCATCCTCTACCATCTCCCCATAGAGAGGCAAGCAAGAAAATACCCCGTCAGCCTTTTGCCTTCCATTTGACTTCATGTCCACATTTACATGTACCCCCACTTTTTTCCTCCTTTAACACCCTTCTCCAATAGATTCTTCATAATACTTGCGGTCTTATAAACAACTCATGGGGGGAGTTATGATTTTTTTTGAATGGGAATATTCTAAAATATTCCAATTTTTCTTTTATTATACAGTGGCTATAAAAAGTGTACACACACCTGTTAAAATGCCAGTTTTTGTGATATAAAAAAATGAGACCACAATAAATCATTTCAAAACTTTTTCCACCTTTAATGTGACCAGTAACATGTACAATTCAATTGAAAAACAAATCTGTATGGGAAAAATATACAAATAAAAAACCTACAATAAGCTAGTTGTATAAGTGTGCACACCCTTAAACTAACACTTTGCTGAAGCACCTGTTATTTTAATTACAACATTCAGCCTTCTTTGGTAGGAGTCTATCAGCATGGCACATCTTGACTTGGCAATATTTGCCCACTCTTCCTTGCAAAAGCACTCCAAATCTGTCAGATTGTGAGGCCATCTCTTGTGCACAGCCCTCTTCAGGTCACCCCACATATGTTTTATTGGATTTAGGTCTGGACTCAAGCTGAGCCATTCCAAAACTTTAATTTACTTCTGGTGAAGCTATTTATTTGCTTATTTGGATCAATGTTTGGGGTCATTGTCGTGTTGAAAGGTGAAATTACTCTTCATCTTCAGGTTTCTAGCAGACACCTGAAGGTTTTGGGCCAAAAGTGACTGGTATTTGGAACCGTTCATAATTCCCCCCAGATTTACTAAAGCCCCAGTTCCAGATGAAAAAAAGCAACCCCAAAGCATGATACTGCCACCGCTATGCTTCACCACAGGGATGGTGTTCTTTTGGTGATGCAGTGTTATTTTTGCTCCAAATGTACCTTTTGGAATTGTGGCTAAAAAGTTCAACCTTGGTCTCATCAGACCATAGCATATTTTCCCACATGCTTTTGGGAGACCTGTATTGTTTTGCAAATTTTAGCTTGGCCTGGATGTTTTTCTGTGTAAGAAAAGGCTTCTGTCTTGCAACCTACCCCATAGGCCAGACATCTGGAGAGTATGGGAGATTGTCACATGTAGTACACCATCAGTACTTGCCAGAAATTCCTGAAGGTACTTCAGTGTTGCTGTAGGTTTCTTGGCAGCCTCCCTGATCAGTTTTCATCAATTTTGGAGGGACGTCCAGTTCTTTGCAACATCACTGTTGCCCCATATTTTCTCCACTTTTTTGATGACTGCCTTCACTGTGTTTCATTGTATATCCAATGCTGTGGAAATTATTTGTACCATTCTCCTGACTGACACCTTTCAGCAATGAGATCCCTTTGATGCTTTATAAGCTCTCTCTGAACCATGGCTTTTGCTGTTGCAGGCAACTGGGTAAAGGAAAATCCTACTAGGACAGCTGAACTTTATTTGGGGTTAATCAGTCTCTCTCTGATGGCAGGTGTGTAGCCAAGAAGTTTTAATGCTGTAATTGAAGCAAAAGGTGCTTCAACAAAGTATTAGTTTAAGGGTGTGCACGCTTGTGCAGCCAGCTTATTGTACGTTTTTTATTTTTTATATTTTTTCCCCTAACAGATTTGTTTGTTTTTCAATTGAATGGTACAGGTTATAGGTCACATTAAAGGTGGGAAAATATTTGAAATGATTTATTGTGGTCTCTTTTTTCATATCACAAGCCTGGCATTTTAACAGGGGTGTGTACACTTTTTATATCCACTGCATTTATTTCATCATTATTCATTCAACCATATTGAAAAAAATAAAGCTTTAGTAGAAAGATAATTTCTTGCCTCTTTGGGTTAATTATGATTTTTACCATATATATTAAATAAAACATTAACTAAAATAGGAAAAAATTATCTTTTCTCCCACTTAAAATCTGATTGTAAATATTCAAAATAAGCTCCTTCAGATAGTCTTTATCCAGAAACAACTCAACAAGCTTTTTACATTTAACTAAAAAAGTCGCATCCTCAGAAATCACCCTTGAAAGTCTAATAAATTGTCCTTTTACAATACCTTTTTCTTCAAAGTGTGACAGCTCTTAAAATATAGAAAATAAGACCAATAAACTTGACTCTCTGCAGATTAAAATGATTAGCAGATCATAATTAGCAGGAGGAAGGAAAGACTGTTTTTTCAAACCCAACCAATTACACCAGAGGGGAAGGGGGGCACAAAGGGAAGTGTTTTTATGAAGTTTTTTTCAAATGACACTGAACATGAAGTGCAAGTTGGTCATATTGAGAAAGAACGTAATGGTGTAGTATACAGATATATAGATTTTAAAATGTATAATTACTTTGCATTTGAGATTGTTTGATTACTTTTTGCTATTTGAAAAAGGTTTTTCTTTATTCAAGAAATTTGATATAATGGATACTATACTAGAATTCAGACTTTTTATTAGAAAGTTAAACTTGGATTTATTTTTAAAGATAAATATAAGACTTATATTTCCTGTTTAATGAAAAAATGTATTTTAATCCCCCACTTCACCCTGTAATTTGTATGTTTGAAAAAAAATGTTATTTCTGAATTTTTTAAGTTACACCTAGATACAGTCTGTTATAATAAGCAGCAGAATTTAACAAGGGGGGAAAGACATATCTTACAAAATTTCAGAGAGTATAATGCAATAAGGATGATAGAGACTGAAAATTGGGGAGTGGAGGTGATTATTAACACTATGGATTATGTCTCAGATATGTTTGAAATCTTAAGGGATGATACCAAATATGTGGTAGCCTCAAGAAATAAAGTTAATATGAGTTATAAAAAGGTTTAATGTTGTGTAATTGGTTAATTCAAGGCCAAATTGATAGTAACATGCATAACTTTCTATACAATTCCCATGCAAGGATTTGTAGTAGTTTTGATATCTTCAAAATACTTAAATGTAGGTCCACCCCCCCCCCCCCCCGGAGACCAATAGTTGCAGCACAAGGCTCTAAGACACACACTTTTTGTCTAATATGTAAATAAGACATTAAAACCAGTTTTAGGGTGTATTGAGCATATTTTGAAAAATTCCTGATATTTTTTTTGCTAGTTATAAACCAGAGCTATGTAGCAATGAATTGATTTTTCCAAACTATAAATTTAGTAGACTTATTTTCAACTATACCCCTAGAGAGAAAGGTCAAGAAATGTTTGAGGAATGTCTTGTCATTTGATTAAGGATAGTGTTGAAGTAGTTCTAAAGAACTACCACCTCTATTTTGAAGGTGAGTTGTTTAAACAAATCAAATTAGTAGGAATGGGTGCAGTTTGCACCCACTATTTATGCTCATTTGATTATGCTATATTGGGAAACAAAATATTTTCTCCTCAAAATTGAGTACTGTTGCTTATGTTTAAATACCTAGATATATTTATGTTATGACCAGGTAATTTGAAAATTATGCATGAATTATTGACTTATATTAATAATATGAGTATTTTTCTAAGTTCACCATGTCTTTGCTTGTGACAAGATTAATTATTTTTAGCCATGCTTATTTATAGGAATTCTGGCAAATTCTCATCTAGTACCTATAGGAAAAATATTTATAGCAATAGTTTTCTACATTTTAAGAGTTATCATTCTTTGAAGATGAAAATGTAAAAGGATAACTAGACTTTAAAGGATGATTTTTGAGGATGAGACTTTAATTGAATGTAAAGTGCTTGTTGATTTATTTCTGGATAAAGACTGAGCTTATTTTGTATATTTATCAGATTTTAAGTAGGAGAAAATATTACTGTTTTCATTTTAGATGATGGTTTACTGTATATGTTTAAGATCATAACAATTCAACCTCAGATGCAAGAAATTATATTTTTACTAAAGCTTTTATTTTAGAATATGGTTCATTGAATAGTGGTGTAATTAAAATATTCCAGTTCTTTATTGTATGTATGCTTTAGAAGACTGCAAGTAATGTATATTGGAGAAAGGTGTTAACAGAGAAAAAAGTGGGGAACACTTAATGTGGACATTGTCATCAGTAAATATATATATATATATATATATATCGTGTGCATGTGTGTGTGTATATATATATATATATATATATATATATATATATATATATGTGTGTGTGTATGTATGCATGTGTATGTATATATAATAATGAAATATATTCTAAAATTGTACTACCATACTCCTACGTCAATATATTTTAATGATGGTAATTCTCAAATGAAATGTCTAGTTTATCTGGTTGTGTTCTGTTTGCAAGAAATGTTATATAGATTAAATGGAAAAGTCATAATGCAAACAACTATGAGAACTGCCAGGATATAAAAATGCTCATTATAAACATACAATATCCTGTGAAGGATTTTCTAAGTTTGTTTGTTTTTCCCATTTTCAAAGTAGTTAGAAGAGATTTAATGGGGTAATGTTGGGAGAACAGTTTGTAATATTGAGCACTGCTGTGGTAGCTAAAACTAAATGTCAGTGAACCACTGAGATTAGATGATGTTTCTGTTTATCCAGTTTTAAGTGTGATGGGTGCTAAGTTATGATTTTCTTAGTAATATATTTCTGAATGATTTTTGATTTTTTTATATCTATAGCTAGATATGTATAGGTATGTGTGTGTGTGTGTGTGTGTGTGTGTATATATATATATATATATATATATATATATATATGTATGAAAATGTATTTATGCATTTTTTTGTTGGAATTATTGAATAGGATACTTTTAAACATACTGTGCCTTTAAGTACACAATTAGATTGATTTAAATGTTTAAATGCTTATTTAAATGTCCATTACTACTGTTCTCTTTCGTTCTGATGAAGTCTTGTACATAAGTGTTCAACTCGTTAAATTTATTGCTTTAATATCCTGTGCATCTTACTGTATTACTGTAATTGTACAAGTTTGCTTTGGGTTGGTAGAGTGCAGAAGTCTCTTGGTTTACCAATTTTGTTTTTTTTTTCTGCATTCTGTGCCATTTTTCATTGATTCTGATTATTCTTTTTGGTATAATGTATTGTATCCACTTTCATTTTTTTATTGAAAAGGGGAAAGTGTATTGTCTTCCAGTTGGAATTATAGATAGGGTCAATCCAGTTTAGAATAGTTTTAAAAATTGTTGTTTTTGCAAATGTGTTTAAATCTGGAAAATTAATTCCTTCTGAGTCCCATGGTTTGATATGATATTGAAAGGGCACTTGGGTTTTTTGGCAACCAGAGGAATTATAACAATGTTAATTTTGTTTATTTCTGCTTTGTCTAGAGATAGAGCTAGGGCTTGTATGATTTACAATATTTTTGAAAAAAGAATATATTTTTTTTATTAATTGTGTTCTATTTTTTTCAAAGGATGTTATGATTTTATTATATTTAATAGTTAAATTTGTAATGTTTTCTATAGGAGGTTACTAGGCTAATGGCCCTTGGGCCTTCACATGCCTAGTCATGTTATACCCATGATCGCAAATTGACCTTGGTTAGTTGGTCATTATTCACATAGCGAGTCTTTGATCAACACCGACTCTCCCTATCCATGAAGGACATTGGTGCCACCCCTGGGATGAATTTCTGGTTTCCCATCCAGGTGTCTAGGTTGTGCTTGAATAAGTTCATTCAGGAGCTTTGCTTCACATGAATTAGAAATTTATTCCAGAGGAGCGGAAATCTCTGGGAGATATGTTTTTCTCTCCATGTTCTGTTAATGTCACAGGCTAGGTTGAGATCCCTGGAGTGGGTGATTCTTGTCCCATTTGATTTACGAACATGAATGTCCACTAGGGTCAGGGTCAGAGACTGTTCTGTAGGCCAAGCACAAGTTGCCTGTCAGCAGCCTGTAGGATACAGATTACAGTGACAGGGCTTTTAGTCTTTCCATGTAGGCCATGTTTTGGAGGCCCTGAAATTTTTTGGTAAGAATCCTCTGTAGGCAGCTGCTGACAGTGTCTGGTAAGGTACAAGCAAAAGGGAGCATTGTGTTAGTGGTCTGTGTGTCTGGTACAGAGGAGTTATAAAATCCTTAGTTTTGGATGCAATGCCCTTACTTATGAGACGCAAAACATAGAAGCCATTCCTTACCACTGTGGACAAATGGTGATCGAAGTTTAGATTGCTATCAAATTGTGTTCCCAAATCTCACACCACTGGGTTTAAGCTTAGGGGTGTGTTGTCATTATTGTAATTTGCAGGGATTTCCTCTTTACCAAAGTCGATAATGCACTTTTTTATATTTAGTTTTAGTCCACGGCTTTGGGACCTATCATTTGTCTGTGTCAGCCCCTTTTGTAATATGTTAAAATCATTTGGAGACTCGATGATTGTGCCCAGTTTGCAATCATCAATGAACCTGGTAAGCCACAGGCAGTCTACTTTCACTTGGACTTCTGAGAAATAGATTCCAAACAGTTGAGGGCCCAGCACAGATCCTTGTGGTACGCCACTGGTAACTGGTCTACTAGTAGAGATGAAATCCCTAACTTTGACAGTGTGTTCCATCTGTGAGCCAGGTGGCTACCCATCCATGATACCTGAGTGGGGGACTGTGTCAAAAGCCTTAGCTAAGTCAAGGTATACTGTTTTGTCTTTACCCAAGGCTTTGGTGACATTCTCAAAGAAGTCCATCAGGTTGAGTAAGCATTGTGTACCGTTAAAAAAAATTTTTTTTTAAATATTTTTATTATTTTCTTTTTCACCTTTTTCCATATTATATACTTATATTTTTAGAATTTGTATAGCAAATATCTACTAAACTTTGTTTATGTAATTTCCTGCTATGACTATGCCTGTCTGCATGTGTATCTCATGTTCTGACTCAATGTGTTTATAATTTTTATCTTGTTTTGCCTGTTTCTGTGAATTACTTGTAATACCGTTGGAGCTTTTCTCCCTGGGCCTCCACTGAAAATGGACATATATCCAGCTGGACTAGTCTGGTCAACAAATGTAAAATAAAATAAATAAAAATAAATAATGAAGCCAAACATGGTTGAGAGCTTTGAAGTTCACCTGTGTCCTTAATAAGGTCCATGATGATTCATTCCATGGCCTTGTAGATAAGGCCAGGTTAGGTTTATGGGTCTATAGTTCCCAGGGTTACTTAATGGATTCCCTTTGTACAAGGGGATTACTTTTGCTCTTCTCAATTCTGGTGGAAGAAAGACACTGCTCAGGCAGAGGTTAGAGAGGACCAAGTGGTTCTGTTAGGTCTTGTTTTAGATTTAGTAATCAGCATGGGATGTTATGTGGTCCCATAGAGGCCATGTTTTTGGTCTTGGAGAGTGTGGGTATGACTTTCTCTTTGGTGATAATTGGTAGAGGTCTGGTGTCTGCTGTGCTTTGAGGTATGGCTGCTGGGAACGAGGGAGACTGAAGTTTGCACCAAAATTGTCAGCTAGCAGCATGGCAGTTTCCCCAGGTTTGTTATGAGAGGTAACATCCATTATAAGTTCAGCATATAGCTGGGCATGCCCTTTTAGATTTCAGATGTAGCTAAAGAATGTGTTATGATGATCCTTGTATAGGGATGCTAGTTTAGCTTTGTAACTAACTTTAGAGGACTTTACAAGATGTTTGATTTGCTTGCTCAGACTATGGCGGGTATTCTTCTGTAGAGTAATATCCCTCTTGTTCTTAGACATCAGTTTCTTTCTTTAGTTATATAACCTATTTGTACTTGAGATCCTTCAGGTTGGCTCGCTTTTTTCCAGATGTCCTGGTTTTGATCTGGTAAGGTACAGCAGAGTCTGTACAGTTCTTTAGGTGGTTATACAGGGCATTTGTATACTCCTCTACATAGGAGTCATTATTGGATGTGTTAGCAGGGGGGTTTGAAAAATGTTATAACATCATCATATAGGCTATAGTAAGCTTTGGAGAAATTTTTCATTTTTTTTGCTCCTGTGGAGGTATAGGGTCTGATCATTACTTCGAACAAGACAGTTTTATGGTCCAACCTTACCAGGGAGGGCAGCACACAGGGGGTGGTGCAGTGACCTCCTTGTGGGGGGTACAGGACAGCTTTTCCAGGGCATTTGTATTGACAAACTCCAGGAACCTCAGGACAAGCATGTGTGCGCTCCTGTATGTCATCCAATCGATTGAAGTATATTTGAAATCTCCCATGGCCAAAGTGTTTGACTGTATAATGAGTGACTCTAGCAAGTCCAGGTAGGTGGCGTGCTTCTCTTGGTTCATGGTGGGGGACCTGTAACTAGCAATGATCTGGTAGGGTGTTTTACCTATGGCTAGTTGGACCTGGAGTAGCTCAAGAGAGTCCTACTGTTAACCAGTCTTGAGGTGTGTTTGGCTTTAATGAAAATGGCTATACCTCCATCTTTGGTTCTTTCATGCTGATTTTGGGGCTGTGGCCTTGAACCATGTCTCAATGACTGTACAGACATCAGCATTTTCCAAGGTGAGGAGTGTTTCCAGGGAGTGCAGTTTCCTGTTTAGGCTGCTAGCATTAAGCAGCATAACCTTTAGTTTGAGTTGATGTTTTTACATCAGAAAGTTTGTGGTTTTGACATTGCTGGAAAAAAGGTACTATGGGGGAGGCAAGCGCCTTTACCAGTATCTGAAAGCATAGAGTAAACAGGTAAAGACCATCTCTGGCAAAGCAGCGTCGTCTGTCAGCCATGTTTTCCCGGACTGTCAGGTAGTGGATCCCCCTGGACTGATACCAGGCATTAAGCCAGTTATTGAAGTCGGTCATTTTTTGTCTATATTGTGGCATCATCCTGGGTGAAGGTAGAATGCAGCTTAGGACTAGGGACATATCTGCTTGGGGGACACAATCTGAGAGTTCAGTCTTGTGTCTCTTAATGTAGTCCAGAGAGGTAAATCTCAGTCTTTCACTGCACCATATACTATGATACAGTTGTAATGGTATTTGCTGTTGAGTGACTTGAGTGTGTGTGATTTGATGGATCTTGGCACTTGACAGGCAGCTGACACTGAGCTTCTCTTTGTCCAGCCTAGTGAGGCAGTCATCTGTGTGTCTCAGTATGAAGTCACCTATGACAACGATATTTGGTTCTGAGGTGTTTTGCCTTACCGGCTTGTTTGTTGAGACACATGTGCATGTGTGTGTTTGTGTGTGTGTAGGGGATTCTATTTGCTTTGCAGTGTGTGCAGGTGGTTTGTACTTGGGAGGCCTGTGATGATTTGTTAGGCTTCTGTTGAGTACCTCCAAGTATGTGGATTTATGTGTTGTGATCTTGTTTTGTGAGAGAAGTGATATGTAGGTACTGACAACTTGTTTGGTGTCTTGTTTTTTTTTATGTGAGAGAATTGATTCCAAATTCATAGTATAATTACATCTGTCACATATTGTATTTGTTTGTTTTAGAGTAAGTGGCTGTCAGTATACATGAGGCCATTACCACATTACATCTGGATACCCATGTCAATAAGGCTGGCTGGAGAAATGGTTGGTAACTGTCCATTATGGCAGGTTTTTACTGTTATATTGAGGAGTGGGCTAGTTTGAGTAAGTTTTGTTTTAGGATTAACAGAAGGGCTTATTCTATTGAGGGCTGGGGGAGAAAACTATGGCAATGCTTCTCGGTGCGCAACTATGTTTCCCGCATTGCAGCAGGGAAGCTTGGGAGGGTTCACTAACAGATGTCTAGGACATAATTGTCTTTCAAGGTGTTTGTGTCTATACAGGGTATAACTGAAATCCATTGCACAGTATGCAGCTTCAATATAGGAGAAATTAAACACTTTTAAGCTGAAATACCAGTCAGCACACGATGAGCTTTCCTTCAGTTATCTCCGACTCAAATGAGGCTCAGACTACACACTTCTGCCCAAAGGATGCAGGCAGGGCCCTCCTAATGTAAGATGGCTGGTATAGTGCTCAAGTTTAACAATACAGCCTATGTTCAGCAGATCTTAATCTAGTCTATGCTATGTACTAGCTACATAAAACAGAACACCTTTTATAAATTGCAGAAATCTACAGTAAAAATCAGAAATGATAAAATATAGTCAGCAAAGTGCAAAGGAAACTCACAAGGTACTTATTTTTATGGTTTTAGCAGTGAATGCTTTGGATTTCAGCAGACCTATTGGAATAGTCGCCAAATGTTGAGCAACTCCAGTGGTACTGCACTCTTCACAAACTGGCAGCTCTTTGAGCAGCTGTGAACAGTGGGAGACTATGGAGAGCGTTTCCTTATAGAGGATTTTAAACTGAGAAGTTTGCTTGTATACAAGGCACGGTGAACCCCATTTGGCCAATCAGACAAATGCACAATAAACTTTCCACCAGCAGTTTCCAACTTGGACTGGTTGAATTTAGGCTCTGCTCCCACCAGAAAGCAAAAGAACCTTCTTAATGTAAAATGAACTGGTTTTGAGCTCAACTGCGGTGGCAAGTGCTTTACAATAGTCAGAATTGCTGCGGTATTAGGAATCCTAGGAAATAAGTTCACTAACTCTGAGAAATCTTCAACAAAATACAGCAAAAAGTGCACAATGTAAGAGAACCACAACAATAGAGAAAAACTTAGCAAAAATTTTGGCAAATTCAGAACAGCTTTTATAGTACCAGATGAGGCTAGGAAAAATTAGAATACTGTTAAAAAAAACAAAGATACTAAAAAAAAAAAAAAAAAAAAAACACATTGGAACAGAAGATTAAGGCTGTGAAAAACCTTTACTTCACAATTAACTGGTACCTTGGCTTTTTGCCTTCAGTGGTCACATTACATCAATCACAACCACTTTTTTAAATGCATGCAATTGGAGAACAACTGCATGACCACCGAATCATACACTAATGCCCTGTATAAACACGTACACAGATGCATGGATCTCGTCATACCCAATAGAACCAAGATGCTGTCCTCCAAAAATAGGAAGCCAGTCTATTGGTCCCCTGCCATAAACAAACTCTACAATAGAAGGTGAAGTCCCAAGACTGGAAAAAGTCCCTTATCAGCCTCAACAAAAAGTTGACATCCCTCATCAAATCCTCTAAAGCTAGCTATGAAAACAGAATTGCAGCAGATAGTAAAGACAGCCACAAGGCCTTCTATAGTTATGTAAAGAATCTCCACGGCAATACCCAGATTTGCTCAGAGCTGTTGCACAATGGCACCTCCTATACCGAGCCAACAGATATTGCCAATGTACTGGCCAACATATTCAGTGCCAACGTTACCCCTCTCTCCCCCACCAAAGGACCAATCACAATACCATTAGATTGCCAGGCACCCAGTATTACTGTTGCATAGGTTAAAACAGCACTGTCCAAGGCCAAGAATACAGCTTCTATGGGACCTGACAATATCCCTGGCTGTGTTCTTCATGAACTACAAAGTGAACTGGCACCTCACCTGTGTGCCCTGTTCAGTCACAGCCTCACCTCAGACTTTGTCCCTACTGAATAGCACACTGCTACAGTCATCCCTCTCCATAAAGGAGGAGTGACTACAGACCCTGGGATCTATCGCCCCATTAGCCTGACAAGTCTGATATGCAAAGCTATGGAACGCATCATCAAGGACCTAATAAAGATGTAGGGAACCTCCAAACTCTGGATTCCACACAGTTTGGTTTTGTGAAAGGTAGGTCATGCCTGCTCAACCTGGTTGACTAGTCAGTCACCAGAGCTGTGGATGAAGGTAAGGTGGTTCATACAGCTTACCTTGATCTGGCCAAGACTTTGATACCATTCCCCAATCAGAAAGCATAGAAAAATTCGCCAAGCTAGGCATCAACTCCTATATCACTAGGTGGGTTGCAAACTGGCTCACAGATAGAACCCACTTTGTGAAAGTAGCTGACTCCAAGTCAGGCTGTCGACCAGTCATGAGTGGAGTCCCATAGGCTTCGGTCCTGGGTCCTCTCCTGTTTGGTATCTACTTCTCTGAAGTTTAGGCCAACACAAAGCTACTCTGGAGGACAAAGTTCACAGACGATTGCAAGTTGGGAGCCATAATTAACTCCTCAAGTGATGACATCCTACAGAAAAAGTTCACTGAGACCCATCTTTGGTGTCAGAACCATGGCCTTAAGCTCAATGCCAAAAAATGTGTCGTCATCCCCTTTGGGAAAAATCCAGTTCCCATGAATTACCACATCGATGGTAGTCCACTAAACACAGAAGGCGTCATAAGAGATCTGGGAACATGGGTTGACAGCAACCTCTCTTTTGACCACCACATTGCCACTGTGGTCAGAAAGCCCTTCTATGTGGCACATCTCATTACTAAGGGTTTTGCATCCAGGAAGAAAGTGGTCATTGTCTCCCTCTACTCTTCTCTCATTAGGCCAGTCATAGAGTACAATGTCTAGACACCTGCAACAACTGGAGAGGCCACAAAAATAACTCACAAAGAGGATCTTGGGCCTTAAACACTTGTCCTATATGGACAGACTAAAAAACCCTCTCATATCGCCTACTTAGAGGCGATCTCTGCTTGACTTACAAAGCCATGTCTGACCCAGCTCTGTTAGAAATGCTACATCTAAAGAAATCCCAATCCCTCCACACTACACGCTCCAGAGACCTTAACCTCATTATCACAATCAACAGAACAAGCTGGAGGGATAGGTTCATAACACAGAGACTGCCTGTGCTATGGAATAGACTTCCCATACATGTCAAGTGGAGTGCCTCACTGGCCCTCTTCAAGAGAAATCTTGATGAGTAGATGGGAAATAGAAAATTCACCCTGGGGATCACTCCAGTGGCTCTACTTGACAGAGGCACTGGGAACTAAGGTCGGCTGGCGTGATGCCAGGGTAATCCTATGGGCTTGGTTTGTAAAGGCTCCAGGGCCATTAGCCTAGTACACACCTATGAACATCAAAACCCTGAAAAAGACTTGATTAATCAATTAGTTACATTGAGTTAAAGTGACAGATGCCCCATTTATCAAATGAGTTTAAGCTTAAATATACTACTACAATTTATATAAAAGCAGTAAAAAATCAACTTTAAACAATTTAAATAACTTTTTTGAACATTTTTCTAAGCTAAATATTAATTTGTTACCTCACAAATTTATTTATCCAAACAACTTTACATGATATGCAGGTTTACCTGATATACTACATTAACCTCCAAATTAAGACCCCATGGTGACTCTGTCTTATAGTTTAAAATAAACTTACTTTCTAGTTGAAGTAATTTCCTGACTGTATCTCCCCCCTCCATTCAATATTGGCTGAGCAAGAACAGAAAAGAAAAAACAGGACAAATTCCCTTCATGTACATTAACAAAATGTTCTGTAACTGAACTTTTCATATTTTTATTTCATATGTCTTTCAAATGTTCCATGATTCTAACCTTAATGGACCTCTTAGTCTGTCCAACATACCACTTGATGTCCGTACAACACAACCTATCCCATAAACTACCACACATGATTGACATTTGAATCTGCCCTTACTCTCAAATTTTTTTACCATTAATAGAGTTACTTGAAATATTTCTAACACAAGCACAAACTTTGCAATGTCCAAACACAAACATACCAGAATTTTCCTGTGGAACACTAGAACACCCAATATTTAAAAGTTCCTTCAAACTGGCATAATGCCTATAGGCAAATCTAATAAACCTAGGAAATAATTTCCCTACATTCACATCCTCAAATACAACATGCCATAAATCCAAAATGATTTGTCTCTTTTTTTTCAGAAAAAATGGAAAATCTAGATACAAAAAAGTGGTCCTGTCCCTCAACCTCACCTGACATTACTCACATGTCTAGTCTTGATAGTTTTACTACCACTTCTTCCTTTTAAAACAGAATCTAAGGCATGTCGTAGAACATCCCCACTTTATCCTCTTGCAAGGAGCTTCTTCTTAGCCTCTAGAAGAAATTCCATTTTACAACTCTCCTCTGAGGTATTACAGGCAATATGCTTAAATTCACCCATAGGCAAATAATTTAACAAATACAAAAGATGCATGCTAGCTGCATGACAAAAATTATTTGCATCAGTAGTCTTCCTATGAGGCTTAAATTGAATGTTCTTATCCACAAACTCAGTTTTACATTCCCCTCTTACTGTAGGAAAACTGAGATTGTGCTCATTAGAATTTAAGTTAGAAAAAAATATTTCAAACTCCTGTGGGTCACCCTTGCATAAAAAAATGAGATCAATGCATCTCCTGAACAACACGTTCTCTCTAAAATTTTGTATTGTAAATGATTTTTTTCTTAAAGAAACCCAGTACAAAATAGCATAACTATGGGCATAGGCTGGCCCCATTGCTGTTCCTTTAACTTGAAGAAAAATATCACTTTCAGACTTAAAATAATTGTCAGACAAAATTCCAGGAGCCTTCCCACATATGCAGATGTTCATCGTGTTTCACTGTTGCAGTCCTTACAAAACGGGTTATCTGGCTCCCAGTAGCCCACATTTGGCCAGAATACCAAAGCCTCAGTATACGACATCGGCTGCCTTCAGCCGTAAACCTGACATCAGGTATAAAGGAAGGCAGCCAACGCCATTTCCTCAGTCTTTCTTGCCGTGGAGCCCAAAGCAGAAGAAATTTGCACAATTACCAGTCGGCTGATTACCTTCTTTTGTTTTCCGACTACTTCAGTTGAAGACATCCTCAGCTAAGTACCCTGTTGGGGACCTTTTTTTCTTGCTTTAACGAATGTCAGAGAAAGTTAATAATGGTCTTGCCTGTGGAAAACAGATTCCGCATCGTGATTTTCATTTTTACTGCATCACTTGCTTAGGCCTTGAGCATGATGTCCCTAATTGTGACCTCTGTGCTTCTTTTAATTCATGTACCATATGCCGTAGAACTAAAATTTTATATAAGCATTTTGGAGTTTGGCCTAGGTTCATCGGTATGGCATCTTCTGGTCTCCTGACTTCCGATGTTTCTAAGAAGCCCAAGGATAAAATTGCGAAAAGCCTAGGGTCAGGTTGCTGACGACTTTCCAGTTAAGTTGATCGTCGGCCCAGCGGTTCTCAGTGAGCCGCTTTTGGAGCTCCTGCAGTCTGCAGATGTTCAGCCACAGGCCTCTGCTGAGACCCTTTCTGAGTCCTCCATGCTGCAGGCTTCCACTTTGTCTTCTGATCCTCCACCATTCGCTACCTTTGATGGGTCCAGAGCTGCTAAGCAGGCCCCGGCTTCTGAAGCCTTTTTTCTTTGGCCTGAAACCAGACCCAGACTGACTGCCTCTGTTAAGACTACCTCTGTGACTAGACCTCCCGAGTCCCTCCGACTTTCTAGCAGACCTTCCAGCCACAAATTTACTTAAACGTAGGTGCCGGCCTCCCCTCTAATTTCTCAGTCACAGATAATTAAAATGGCTAGTGATCTTTTGACTCTTATCCGGGGCTCTCAACCTCCTCCTTTTAAGAGGGCTAGAGAATTGTCCCCTGAAGTTTTGTCTCCCTCATGTTCTGATATTTCCAGCAATTCTACTGATGAAGAGGAAGACTCTCAACTTTATTCTGGTTTTGAGGATTCTGATGCAGAAGAATCTGTCCCTTCTGCCTCTCCTCCAGAAGATTTTTCTTTTGGAGATACTCTGAATACTCTTGGAGAGTCATTCGAGTGGGAGAGGCAAGACTATCCTTAGTCTAAGAAAAGGATTAGGGAGTTCTTGGATTTACCACAGCATAAGCCTCTGGTTATCCCTCTGGTGTTGTAAGTAGTTGATGTTTTCATGGAAAATTCTTTGACTCCTAATTCTGTTCCTCCTGCTCCCAGGAAACCTGACAGGTACTGTAGAGTTCCTGATTCTCATCAGTTTCTTTTTAGGAATCCTGCTGCTGATCCAGAGACCATTTCTCAGGGCCCTAAAGGTGTTAAGTCTACAGTTCCAAAAAATCCTGTTCCCTCTGATAGAGAATGTAGGGCCTTGGACAGGTAGGGAAAAAAAGTTTATGCCTCTGCCACCCTTGCTATTAGGTATGTTAATTGTCTTTTTCATATGCTTAAGTTTCAGCAGCATACATTGGAGGCTATTAAGGCTATAATTGCTAGTGTTCCTTCCCTGGCGGAGTGTAAGAACATGCAAGATTTATTGAATTCTGCCACTCTTGTGACTAAACTTTCTTTACACTGCGGTTTTGACAATTTGGAGGCTTCTTGCAGGGCAGCAACCACTGGATCTGTTATCGGAAGACATGCTTAGCTCAGGGAACAGCCCCTTTCTGAGCCTGTTAAATATAAGTTACTGGATGTACCTTTGCATAAGGACAATCTTTTTGATAAAGCAGACGAGGTCTTGAAAAAATTGGAGGATAAAGCCAAATCTATGCAAACTGTTAGAGATTTTCTGCAAGCTCAGCCTCCTCATTTGGTAGGCATTACCCTTCTAGGAATTGGACTTTTCCTGATCCCGGTAATCAGGGACACACTAGATCTAGGGGGTTATAGTTCTTCTAGGGGACAGACCTCTACTCCTCATAAGACTCAACAATGACATGCTTCCTCTTCAAAATCTGGGAGTTCTAAGCAACCTTCCCAAAGTAAGCATTCTCTTTGTCTCAGCCCTCCCCCTGCCTGCCTGCCCCTGCTGGCCCAGGGTTGCCTTGGGGGGGGGGGTTTGGCCGATTTTGCAGACATTGGGTCCACCATCACATATGACAAATGGGTACTCAAAATAGTATACCAGGGCTACAAGTTTTCTTTTCACACTTTCCCTGTTCACCAAGGATACACAGATATTCCTCCAAATCAAAAGGCATAAGCAGAAAATCAAATTTCTTCCTTGCTGAACCTGGGAGCAATAGAGCCAGTTCCTGTACTTCAGATAGGCTGAGGTTTCTACTCAAGACTTTTTCTGGTTCCCAAAAAAGGGGACACCTGACCCCCCCATTCTGGACTTGTCCATACTTTTCTAGTGATTCCCAAATTCAAAATGCTCACTCTTCAGCAGTTGCTGCCAATGCTGGTCAAGGATTCCTGGCTGATGACTTTGGATCTTAGAGAAGCTT
The DNA here is from genome assembly GCF_019279795.1 of Protopterus annectens. NCBI lineage: Eukaryota > Metazoa > Chordata > Ceratodontiformes > Protopteridae > Protopterus > Protopterus annectens. The sequence goes on from NC_056726.1 coordinate 545,579,413, forward strand.
ATCTGCACATACCAATTCGGGAGAGTTGCAGGCAGTACCCTTCCTTTCAGAGCTGGAAAGCGACACTACCAATTCTCTGCACTGCCCTTTGGCTTATCTACTGCTCCCAGAGTTTTTGCAAAATGCCTGGCTCCGGTCATTGCTTTTTGCAGGCAGAGAAACATGCAAATTTACCCTTACTTGGACGATTGCCTCATTCAAGCAAACTCTTCAGAACAACTTCTAAAGGATTTGGATTGTGTAAGGAACCGTCTCGCCTCTTTGGGCTACACTCTCAATGAAAGGAAGTCAAGAATGGTACCCACAAGGGAGATTGTATTCCTGGGAGTGAGTCTGAATACAACTGCCCAGATGGTATTCCTCCTTCAAAAGAAGCAAATGCAGTTTTCAATTTACTTCAAGGATTTGGCAAGCATGACCCAGCTCTCTACAAGGCAATTCCTGCAAGCCCTGGGATTCATGGCTTCATGTATTTTGATGATTCCATACGCCAAACTCCATATGAGGAAAATACAATGGTACCTCAAGAACCTTTGGTGTCAACACACACAGGATTTAGATTTGATACTTTCTTGGATTCCCTGTCTGCAGACAGTTTCTTTGGTGGGCAACAGCTTGTTCACAGAACAAAGGCCTGCCTTTTCAACCACCTCCTGCAAGCATGGCTCTCACCACAGATGCCTCAGACTATGCTTGGGGAGCGCATCTAGATGGCAGATGCATACAGGGGACTTGGAGCAATCAACAGATTCACCTGCACATAAATCTGAAAGAATTGATAGTCCAGCAGGCCTTGCTGGCTTTCAAGCATCATCTTTCTCCTGGAACTCTTCTAATCAGACCAGACAACACCACAGTTATGTGGTACATCAGTAAGTTGGGAGGGACTCATTCTTACCCCCTGTGCAGACAAAGCATGATTCTATGGTCCATAGCAGCCTCCATGAGTCTACATCTGATAGCTCAGTTCCTTCTAGGCAGACTCAATACCTTGGCAGATAGGTTGATCAGGCAAGGTCCTGTATCCTCATGAGTGGCAACTGAACAAGACCATTTTCTATTGTATCGTTCTCCCCAGGTGGATCTCTTGTCATCTCCGAACAACCATCTTCTTCCAATCTTTTGCACCTACCTACCTATGAACCTAAAGCCTGGAGAGTGGATGCTCTGTCCTTCCCCTGGACACAGTTTTCAATTCATGCCTTCCCTCCTCTGCCTCTTCTTCCTAGAGTGCTGTTGAAGATGAGGGATGAAAAACCAAGGGCCATTATCATAGCTCCAGACAGCATTGGTATCCACTGCTTCACAGTCTCGCCCAGTCTCAGCCTTGGCATCTTCCCATGATACCGGATCTCTTGGTTCAGTAAGAGGGAAAATTTCTACATCCTCATCTTCAGACTCTGCATTTGGCGGCCTGGCTTATAGTATGAATCTATCTCAACAGCTGGTTGAGGTTCTTTGTGAGGCCAGGAGGCCTAGCACTAGGAAATCTTATGCAGATAAATGGAAAAGATTCTGTATTTGGATGCAAGCTAGAGGGGGGAAGACTGTTCTCAACCATCTCTTACTCTTATTCTTGATTACCTAGCAGGCTTGCTTAATGGTAGGCATTCCTTTTCTTCAATCAAGATTCATGCCTCAGTGATTTCTGCTTATTGTTCCTTTGAACAACCCATCTTCTTACATCCTTTGATAAAGCAGTACTCAGGGGGGTTAGCAATTTAAAATCTCCCAGAAGGGCACCTACTCCTGCTTGGGATCTTAATTTTGTGCTTGAGAAACTTACTCTGCTTCTTTTTGGACCAGCTGCCTCAGCAGATTTAAGGTTTCTTTGCTGGAAGACTGATTTTCTCTTGGCCATTACTTCAGCTAGAAGAGTTTCTGAGCTGCAGGCCTTAATGTCATCTTCCTTGAGGATAGGATTTCCTTTCGAACCAATCCTTCTTTTATGCCTAAGGTGGTTTCTAGCTTGACTCTTAATCAGTCTATCCACCTGCCTACCTTCTTTCCTAAACCTCAGAATAGAGGAGAAAGACTTCTGCACTCCCTTGATGTGCATAGACAACTTCAATGTTATCTGGACAGGACTAAAACCTTTCGGACGTCTGACCCATTGTTGGTCAGTTTTGCATCTGGAGCTCAGGGCAAAGCTATTTTTAAACAGACTATTTCTAAATGGATTGCCCATTGTATTCACTTTTGTTACTTGCAGCATGGCAAGGTTCCTCCACAGAGTATCAGGACCCATTCTACTAGAGCAACTTCCACCTCAGCAGCTTTTTGAGAGGTGTACCCACTAAGGACATCATGAAAGCAGCTACTTGGACTTCTGTTCACACTTTCACAAAGCATAACAATTTACCTGTATTTTCTAAATCCAGGACTGGGTTTGCCACTGCAGTGTTGCAGGGCATCCTTGCCACCCTTAAATAGTGGGTATTCCTCCTCCCTTTTTTCTTTGGGCTTTGGGAATCAACCCATTTTGTAAGGACTGCAACAGTGAAACACTATGAACATAGTACAGTTGTGTACACTTACCATAAATGTAGATGTTCAAGTGTATTCGCTGTTGAATGGTTTCCCCCCCCTCCAACCCCCTTTTTTCCTAAGGCACAAGACTATCTGTTTATTTTGTGGATGGTATATTTCCAGGGATTTTCTTTTCCTGGTCTAGCCTTCTTGGGGGCTCCTGACAGTTATGGCAAGAAAAACTGAGGAAATGGCCTCTGCTGCCTTCCTTTATACCTGAAGTCAGGTTTACGGCCAAAGGCAGCCGACTTCATATACCAAGGTTTTGGTATTCTGGCCGACTGTGGGCTACTGGGAGCTGGATAACCCATTTTGTAAGGACTGCAGCAGTATCTACATTTATGTTAAGTGTACACAACTACTTTCTAGGGCCCTCACCCATAATTTCCCACACAGTTTCCAACCTCCACTTCAACTGAATGTTCATATATAAAGAATTCACATCCACTATCACCCAGTAATAATCGTCATGTCAGGACTGTTGTTTAACCTCTCTACATAACTCCTCAGAATATGTCAAATGTGCAGGAACCCTTTTCAAAAGTTTCTTGAGCACAGAATCCAAAAACAAACCTACATTTTGTAAGACCCCACTCTAGAGACAATAGGCCTCCCTGGAGGATTTAACAGATCCATATGAACTTTTGATAATACATAAAAGGAAGGGTCACACGATTTTTCAATATGTAACTTCTTAACATTATCCCTAGTAAAAAAAAAAAAAAAAAACCTCTCACATCATTCCAAAATCTCAAATAACTGCTCATTGAAATCATGTAAGGGGTTAAAATCCAATTTCACATAATTCTCTCACACTAGCAGAAGCTTGAAAACCATCTCATTATATTTTGTCCTTGACATAACCACCCAATACTCACCTTTATCAGCCTGCTTGAACACAAAATTAGACAGTTGATTTCTAAGTATTTGTAACATTTCCCATTCAGTCTTAGACAAATTATAATGCTTCACATTTTTAATAACATTTCCATATTCATATTCAACTTTCTTAATTGACATTTGTTCGAACAGAATCACATCAGGGATATCTTTGGTGGCGCAAACTTACTAAATGTTGGTAAGCTAGGGACAAAAATTTACCATAACCAGTTTCAAACCCTTCAGTGCACTCTTCTACAACATCACATTCAAGAAGAAACATCATAAATAGAAACATTTAACAAAGAATCATCTACAGCCATGTCTTCATCATGGTTAACATTCAAATTAAAGTCAGTTACAGCATGTTTATTTTTATCTTGATAAAATACCATTAAGTGTAATTTCCTGCAAAATTTCTTTTTGATGTATTTAAAAAAGTGGCTGTGTTTGATGTAATGAGACCGTTGAGGGCGAAAAGCCGGAGTACCAATTATCTGTGAAGTGAAGGTTTTTCACAACCTTAATGTTCTGGTCCAAGTGGTGTTTTTTTAGTTACTATTAAAAAAAAATGCAAAGGGCAATACAGTGACAAACAGATGGTGTTTCTTTAACAAGTGCAGGCTGAAGTCCAGATTTTTGTTATAGGTTATGGCTTTTTTGTTCTTATAGTTGTGCCTAACTATTCTATGGATGAAGTCTGTTCACCAATAATGTTTTTATTTAATTGTGATATTCTTTTTATTATTATTATTATTATTATTATTATTTAAAAGTAAATATTTTTATTGTGTCTTGTTGAATTTTAATCCTTAGCAGATCTTAAATCTATTAATAGTTAGCTAATTCTCATATTGATTTTGAATTTGAAAGGGTTAAGAGAATGTCGATGGCAAACATTAACTTTGAGTTGTAATTCTTTAGTGCTTATATACCCATTATCTTAGTATTCTTTCAAATAGAATCCCGCAATAGCTCAATATCTAGGGGAAACAATACAGGGGCTTAGGAATAACCCTGATTTGTACCCATAGCCATTGATACAGACTCTGAGGTAAAAGAGAGATAGTTTGAACTGAGCTTTATCATTTTTATATATATTTTTACAAGAGAAATAAATTGTATGGGGAAATCAAATAACTTCAGGGTTTTAAATAAGTAATTCCAGTTTAGGGAATCAAAGACCTTCTCAATGTCCAAGTTTACAAATAGTGCTTCTTCATTCATCTTATTTAGGGTGTCTCAAAGGTTTAATATTATGCATCTGTCTTATGTACAAATCCAGTTTGGTCTGTATTATTTCACATAAACTTGTTTTAGACTTTCATTGAAGGTTGACAGAAAGATTTAATAGTTATTATTTGAGAGCAAGATAGGTCTTTAAGAGGAAAATACTTTGGGTTTTTATTTTCTTTCAGTACTGTGGTAATTAATGAATATTTTACAGGAGGCAAGAATTGTGCATTTCAAATGGGATCTCTTAAAATAACTTAATTGTTGGTGAAAATAGCTTATAGATTTTGGATGTTTTGCCCATACCAGGAGCTTTGTTAGCTTTGAGTTTGATTTGATTAGAGATGTATTCGCAAATGATGTAAGTAAATTATTTTTTTTATTTCAGGAATAATCTTTTGCAGAAGGGAATAATCTAGATTTAATTTTTTATTTGTCTATATGCTTGGGTTTGTGATTTAGAGATGTTTAGTAATGTCTAAATGTGTCTAAGATATCTCCAGTTTCTGTATGTGCTTTTATTACCTTATTGTGTTTTTTATCATTAAGATCTTAATTCTAGATTTAATTAGTCTCTTAGATAAGTTGTGGTTGTGTTTTGGAGACATAGAAAGTGAGGCCACTTTTTTATTTTTCTATGGCTAGAACAGTTTTATGTGATAGAAGTTCAAAGTATATATTTAATTTTCAGTAGTACCAATTATGGATTCATTTTGCTTTCATATTTTGCTTTAGCATTTCATAATTTAAATTGTTTGCTAACTAATTCTGATTCCCATTCCTTTAACTTTTGTTTGTACCAAAATAGAGAATTACCATGCAAGTATACGTTTAATGAATTCTAACCATAATTGTTTGCTTTCTTTGTATGGTTTGTTTTCATAAAGAATTCAACTTCAGAAAGCAGCAGGGGCTTTAAATTCTTATAGCCTGTTGATATAAGGTGGCATTATAGTTATAAATGGGAGTTTCATGTATGTTTTAAGATAAGAACATTATGGTCAGAAATTGGACAGGAAATAATAAATCCTATTTTTTTTTTGTAATTATATCCTGTGAGATTAATATCCTACAATTTCTAATGTGAGTACCAAAACTAATGAATGTATAAAATTTAGTGATTTATTTCCTTTTAAGCTGAATATATCTTTTAGATTGAAAATGTATTTCCAGGTTTTGAGAGCTTTAGGTGTAGGTAACGGTCTTAGTTTTCTTTTTCCAATTGTTTGGGTTATTTAATATACAATTAAAGTCACCTCATAGTATTGAGTTACCTATGGCATTATCCTCATCGGGTTTTTCCCAAATTTAGCCCCCCGTGCCCTTCCAAAAAATTGTCAGTTCTTTGTTTCCCCTTTCGCAGCCGCTATTTTAAATCCCTCCCATGGCCCCAAAAAGATTGCGGGCCCGGGGGCGCTTAGATCGCATCGCCGGGACAATGGGAGACCGGGGAATTGTTTTTTTGCCCATTCCGATGCAGAAAAGGATAGGGTTCTTTGGACAAACCCGGGTTTCAACCAAAAAAAATTTTTTAACCCCCCCGGGGGTTTTGGTTTTTCTTGCCCCAGATTTAACCGGGCAAAAAAGGAAAACTTATTTCTTGTGGGGGAACCCCGGGATTATAACATTGTGATCCGGGGCCTACAGGGGGGTTTGGGCCCGGTGAAACAAAACCCCTTTAAAAAGGTTGGGCCAGGAGGTTTTTAAGGTTTATAAAAAACCGCGGGTCTCCCCCCCCTTACCAAAAAAAAAGGGGGCCCAAAAAAAAAGCCAGGGGGGAGGCCCAGTCCCCCCCCTTCTTTAAAAGGTAGTGGGCCTTTTGCCAAGCTCTTGGGGTTAGGCAGTACTTTCTGTTGGTTCCCCCTTTGGGGTGGCCAGGGAGGGGGTTTAGGAAGTTTTCCCCCTTTAAGGTTTAGGGGCCCCCCTGTTAAAGCCTTTTTGGGTGGCCCAAATTAGTTTGGGGGTTCCCAGTTTTGGGCTCTGTGAAGAAAAATTGCAAAATCAAAATTTGATTCTTTATTGAGGTTCACCCCCCTTGAGGTTCAGGATTTATTTTTGAACATTTAAGGCCCGATCTTTTGTGGAAACTTAAGGGGGAAATTCTTTTTACGATTGGGGTTTTATCCTCGTTTTTGAGGATTTTTCATTTTTGGGCCTTATTTCCTGGGGGCCTTTAAAGGGGAAAGGGGAAATTTTTGTTCCGGAAAAACTTAAATTTTTTTTTAAGCTAGGCCCACTTTCCCCCGGTTAAGTGGGGGAAAGTTTTTGGGTTTAACCCCGTTCCCTCCCGTTGAAGCCCTTGGATTTGGGGGGAAGTATAATTTTTTTAAAACCAGGGCAAAAACGTTTCTAGGGCAGACTCAATTACCCTTTGCAAAAAAAAATTAAGGGGTTGGGGAAATCAGGCCCAAAGGGTTTTCCGTAGTTGACTTTACCTGTGCAAGCTGATTAGTAGCAGCCCAGCTCCGAGCTCATCCAGGAGACCAATACCTTGGCGAGTCGGCGGTCTTGACTCAGGGGCCAAGTTGCCATCTATGAGTCTCCCAGGTGGATCTCTTGTCATCTCCGAACAACCATCTTCTTCCAATCTTTTGCACCTACCTACCTATGAACCTAAAGCCTGGAGAGTGGATGCTCTGTCCTTCCCCTGGACACAGTTTTCAATTCATGCCTTCCCTCCTCTGCCTCTTCTTCCTAGAGTGCTGTTGAAGATGAGGGATGAAAAACCAAGGGCCATTATCATAGCTCCAGACAGCATTGGTATCCACTGCTTCACAGTCTCGCCCAGTCTCAGCCTTGGCATCTTCCCATGATACCGGATCTCTTGGTTCAGTAAGAGGGAAAATTTCTACATCCTCATCTTCAGACTCTGCATTTGGCGGCCTGGCTTATAGTATGAATCTATCTCAACAGCTGGTTGAGGTTCTTTGTGAGGCCAGGAGGCCTAGCACTAGGAAATCTTATGCAGATAAATGGAAAAGATTCTGTATTTGGATGCAAGCTAGAGGGGGGAAGACTGTTCTCAACCATCTCTTACTCTTATTCTTGATTACCTAGCAGGCTTGCTTAATGGTAGGCATTCCTTTTCTTCAATCAAGATTCATGCCTCAGTGATTTCTGCTTATTGTTCCTTTGAACAACCCATCTTCTTACATCCTTTGATAAAGCAGTACTCAGGGGGGTTAGCAATTTAAAATCTCCCAGAAGGGCACCTACTCCTGCTTGGGATCTTAATTTTGTGCTTGAGAAACTTACTCTGCTTCTTTTTGGACCAGCTGCCTCAGCAGATTTAAGGTTTCTTTGCTGGAAGACTGATTTTCTCTTGGCCATTACTTCAGCTAGAAGAGTTTCTGAGCTGCAGGCCTTAATGTCATCTTCCTTGATGATAGGATTTCCTTTCGAACCAATCCTTCCTTTATGCCTAAGGTGGTTTCTAGCTTGACTCTTAATCAGTCTATCCACCTGCCTACCTTCTTTCCTAAACCTCAGAATAGAGGAGAAAGACTTCTGCACTCCCTTGATGTGCATAGACAACTTCAATGTTATCTGGACAGGACTAAAACCTTTCGGACGTCTGACCCATTGTTGGTCAGTTTTGCATCTGGAGCTCAGGGCAAAGCTATTTTTAAACAGACTATTTCTAAATGGATTGCCCATTGTATTCACTTTTGTTACTTGCAGCATGGCAAGGTTCCTCCACAGAGTATCAGGACCCATTCTACTAGAGCAACTTCCACCTCAGCAGCTTTTTGAGAGGTGTACCCACTAAGGACTGTTAAAGATTTTTGCAGGTGCAGCCTCGAAGTTTAGTAGAAATTGGCCTGCTAAGGGGTGGACATATCCTGCTTATGGTTCCCAGTCTAGGGGTAGGTCTAGACGTGGTAGGGGCAGGGCTCAAGGGTTCTTTAGGCCTAGATCAGACAGTTCACCTGCTCAGACTTCTGGTGAGGGCAGGGGTCAGTCCTTTCGTAAGCAGAACCAATGACCTGTTTTCAGCTGCCAGTGGATTCTCGTCTGGCAGCTCCTTTGGGAGGAAGATTGTCTCTTTTCAAAGAAAATTGGGATTTAATCACTCAAGACAGATGGGTGCTGGATATCATTCATCACGGTTACAGATTTTATTTCCACACAATGCCCCTTTCAAAGGCATGCCAGATGTTCCTCCTCCACAAAGAAAAGAGGCTCACAAGCAAGTTTCTCAGTTACTCCAGATAGGGGCCATTCAGCCAGTCCCTGTATCAGAAAGGGGCTTCGATTTTATTCTCGCCTGTTCCTAGTACCAAAGAAGGGGAACACGTGGAGACCAATTTTGGATTTATCTATCCTCAACACTTATCTGGACATTCCCAAGTTCAAGATGTTGACGTTACAGCAACTGTTACCTCTGCTGGGCAAGGATCACTGGATGGTAACTTTGGATCTCAAGGAAGCTTACCTTCATGTGCCTATAAGGCTAAGTTGCAGAAAGTATCTGCGGTTTCAACTGGAGATTTTCATTATCAGTTCTCTGCATTGCCCTTTGGCTTATCTACTGCGCCCAGAGTATTCACAAAGGTTCTGGCTCCAGTGATAGCTTACTTCAGGCTTCAAGGCATTCAAATCTATCCTTACTTGGACGACTGCCTGATTCTGGCTCAAGAAAAGGGAGACCTTCTACAGCATCTGGAATATGTCATAGCAGTGCTAAGATGCCTAGGGTATTCTGTGAACGAAATAAAGTCCAGTCTAGTACCCTCTCAAGACATGTGCTTTCTGGGTGTGAGACTGAATACAGCAGCCCAGATGGCCTTTTTAACCCCGGACAAACAAAAGAGTCTGTCACTTTACTTCCATCAACTATCTCATCAGTCCGTGCTGACTGCAAGGACAGTCCTTCAAGCATTAGGGTTCATGGCATCTTGTATTCTGGTGCTTCCCAATGCCAAACTGCATATGAGGAAGCTGCAATGGTATCTCAAAAATGTATGGACACAGCACTGCCAAGATTTCGACACTGTCATTCACATAATACCTTGCCTTCAAAAGGAATTCTTGTGGTGGGCTCAGGAATGTCACCTAAACAAGGGACTCTCTGTGACCCGCCAGAGGCAGTCAGATTTTAACGACAGATGCCTCGGACACTGCTTGGGGAGCTCATCTAAATGGAAAGTGGATACAAGACAAGTGGCCTGCCAGACTACAGCATCTACACATCAACATGAAGGAGATGTTAGCAGTCCAGTTTGCATTGATGGCTTTCAAGGAGTTACTTCTTCCAGGGCAGGTGTTGATTCTAACAGACAACACAACTGTCATGTGGTACATCAACAAGCAAGGGGAACACATTCTTATCCTCTATGCAGGCAAGCAATGATTTTATGGGAGACTGCTGAGCCTGCAACTAACTCTTCAGGCAAGGTTTCTGCCAGGAGCACAGAACTCCCTAGCAGATGTATTAAGCAGACAAATCATGGATCCCCACGAGTGGAAACTGGATCTTCATGTATTTCAGAAATTGACAGTGTCATGGGGAACTCCAGACATAGATCTGTTCGCTTCTCCACTAAACCACCAGCTGCCAAAGTATTGCACAAAGGGTTTCATCACACGGCTTGGAAAGTGGATGCTCTGTCTTTCAGTTGGAAAACCTTCATGTCTATGCCTTTCCACCTCTGCCTCTTCTTCCAAAGGTATTATTAAAGGTCAGACAAGACAGGCCAAGGATGATTTTGATAGCTCCAGATTGGCCTCGCAACACTGGTACCCACTTCTACGGAGTCTTGTAAAGAAGCCTCCATGGCCTTTACCTCTGATTCCTCATCTGTTATCTCAGAAGGACGGTCATCTGCTCAATGTCAAGCTTCAATCTCTTCATCTCACAGCTTGGCATATCCTGTGTTGAAGCACAGCAGGTCTCTGCTTCCTCAACAAGTTTTAAATGTGATTATGGAAGCTAGAAGGCCTAGTACTAGGAGAGTGTACGCAGACAAATGGAAGAGATTTTATTTTGGAGTACAGCAAAGAATTTGGAGATTTCAGAGCCTAATTTGAGTGTGGCTCTTCAATATCTTACTGAATTATTGGACAAAGGTTTGTCCTTCTCTTCCATAAAGATTCATGCTGCAGCAATTTCAGCTCACTATGATTGTGACCCACCTTTGTTTTCGCATCCTTTGTTCAAGCAGTTTCTTAGAGGGGCAAAGAATATAAGACCCCCACGTAGAGCTCCTACTCCTGCTTGGGATCTCAATTTTGTGTTGGAAAAACTTACTCTACAACCTTGAGCCTGCAGCTACTGCTGAATTGAAATATTTGTCATGGAAGACTGCTTTTCTGTTGGCTATTACTTCTGCAAGAAGGGTGTCTGAGTTGCAGGCCCTTATGGCAGTAGAGCCCTTTTGATTTTCCATAAGGACAGGGTATCATTACGTACTAATCCTTCCTTTATGCCTAAGGTGGTTTCTAGTGTGGCTTTAAACCAAACTATTCATTTGCCTACGTTTTTTGCAGATCCTCAAAATAAAGGGGAAAAGATTTTGCACACTTTAGATGTACACAGGCAATTGCGTTATTATTTGAGCAGGACTAAGACTTTTAGGCAGTCTCAGCAGTTACTTGTTTCTTTTGCTTTGAGTTCACAGGGCAAGCCTGTGTCAAAACAAACTATTTCTAGGTGGATTGGCTTTTGCATTGCATTTTGTTATTCCCATCATGGCAAAGAGGTTCCAGCTGGGATTAGGCCTCATTCCACTAGGGCTACTGCCACTTCAACGGCATTTCTAAGGGGGGTGGCAACTAAGGATATTCTGGAAGCAGCTACTTGGAGTTCAGTGCATACTTTCTCTAGGCATTATCACCTGCCTATATACTCTAAGACTAGGGCTGGTTTTGCCACAGCTGTTTTACAAGGCATGTTGTCAGCTCCTGCTACTTTATAATTTGCCAGCCTCCCTTACCTCTGCTTTGGGATTCTACCCAATAGTCAGGACTGCAGCAAGGGAAGACGAAGAACATAGTACAGTTTTGTACCTACCATAAATGTAGATGTTCGAGGATTCCCTTGCTGCAGTCCAATTACCCTCCTTCCCCTCTGTGTTTCAGGGTGGTTGTGTAGGTGAGTTTTCATGCTTATAATTTTTGTATATATTGTTGTATATATTGTACATGTTTTTTGGTGCAGGTTGTTTTTGGGACTTGTCTTTTTGGGTCTTCTGACATCTGGGGCAAGAAAAGACTGAGGAAATGACGTCGGTCATGCGCATTAGTACCCTGACGTACTGACGTCAGTCTAAGGCGCCATGACCGACGTCTGCCTTATACTCTGGTATTCGGGCCGACTGGGACGCGGACTATACCCAATAGTCAGGACTGCAGCAAGGGAATCCTCGAACATCTACATTTATGGTAGGTACAAAACTGTACTTTATATTTTATTATTACAAGACATATTAGTCCATCTTCATCTTCACATTTGTATACTATTTGAGAGAACAATAGACTTTTTTCCCATAGCATCATGTCACTTCTTCTGCTTCTGAAAGTGTATTGGAATAATATTATATAATTGTATTCCAACTATTTGTATGTTTAATATGTGTTTTTTGAAGCTGTACAACTTGTATGTTGTTTATATTTAGAAATTGAAGCAGATTTGATCTTTTCCTTAAGTTTAGCCCATTAATATTTGGTGATAGTGGTGTTAGATCCTGAGAAAATTAAGTAAAGTTGAAAAATTATTTATTTTTTACTAATATATATAAATAAGCATTGTAATATGAAACCTTTGTAAGTTTCTTGAGTAGCAAAGTGTGTGTTTTCAGGCATTCTAAAAATATTGCTTAAAAACTGGTATGTGAAACTAAGTTGATTATGTGTGTGCATGGTGTTATAAAAATTCCTAGCCTAGTAACAAAAAGATTAACTAGGTTATCCTTCACTTTTTATCTGGCCTAATGATTTTAGATTTAGTTTGAGATTTAAGACGGTCAGAGCTCTGTAGTAAATGTTAAGTAGATTGAAGCCTTGTTTGCTATTGCATATAAACATGCATGTATTTTCCATCACTTCATTTTTATTTGAGTATTATCTTCTATTTGTCTTGTATACAATAGATATGGTATCTCTGAGAATGTAAACAGGTAATACTAAAGATGAATAGTTTGCTGCTTAGACTGTTTAATTTCACATAATGCATCTTGGAAGAAGATAAAACTATTAGTCTACAGTAAAAGTATACATCAAAAGTGAAACATTGTGTATATATTGCAAAAAAAGCACACTCTTTTCCAATTTCTAAACATTGTATAAGATAAATGCAGACCTGGTCTTCCTATTTTTTTTAAGTTAAAGAAAAACATTTGTATGAAAATGTGAAATCAAAACAATTTGCTTTTAGTAATTAATAGTGTAATCCTATTCATTTGTTTGTGCTATTTTTTAATTGCTTCTTGTTTTTTTTTGCTTATCTTTACTCATCTTTTCTCTCTTTTTTTGTATGTGCATTCTGCTTGCACCCTCCATATCCACTTATGTTATCTCTTTTTCTCTTTCTCCTTATCCTTTCTTATCCGTGCACTCTTCTTTTTATGGATTTCAAATAAGACAAGCAAGTTATTTTGTCATATACTATAAATGTCTAATTTCAAACATTTTAATAATTGGAGATACTTGCTAAATATATATGTACAAGTTATTGAGTTATGTAGGTGAAAGGAACTGCCTTCATCCATACTTTTATATACCTATCATTTCTTTTTATCCATTCATACTTTGTCCCCAAGTTCCTGCCTTCTTCAGGTCCTCGCCCTTCCATCTCATTTTTTCACATTATCTTTGTTTTCTTTCCCATGCTTCTCAACTTCTTTCTTTACTTTTTCCCTCCTCGTTCCCTCCCTCCCTCAGATTCTGTTTTTTCTATTTTTGTTAGAAGCCTTTCAGGAGTACAACATCTTTTTGTACAAAAATAATTAATTAAAAGTAGCATGGCTTCAGATTTCATTTATATGTTCCCTATTGATCTTAAGTAGCATGACCTATGAAATACTGATATTCAGTATCTAGATAATAGGTTCACAGATTAATTTTTCAATATTATATGATTATTCAGCAAGTGGATCAATTAACCCGAGCTTCATTGTTTTTAATAGATTGTCGCTACCTATTCTCATTTTGAATTTATAAATGTAAACCGTGGCATATTAGTATAATATTTTGGCTTGGTTAAAATCTGTAGTAAGCACTGCAGCTGTCATCCCCATTTGATGTGCCATGCATCTTTCAAATTAATTTCAATATTCAGTTTCATTTTAAGACCTTTCCTCTTGCCCAAGTTCAATAAGAGACTATTCCTTTTATATGAAAGTTTCACTATTTGGCACTGTCTTAAACATCTGAACTCCATTTAACTACCATTGCCTCCAATGCAGTTTGCAGTAACCAGTCACCCAGAGACAGAAAACCATATTACATTTATGTTATTCTTCACTGTAAACAATTCAAATTTCTATATTGCAGATCTGAAGATATTTTATGAGCTAAACAGTTAATAAAAAACTTGGCTCACTATATAGGATCAGACCCTTCCTAATGCCATTAGCCAGAACTGTAAATGCTCATGCACATCTACTGTCCACCCTCCTCTATGCTTCCCCTCTATTTACAAACCTCAGCAAAACTGACCTTAATAAACTTTCTAGCAGGTGCAATCACATTGCTAGATTTGCTTCTGATGCAGGCTACAAAACTCATCACTGTCATAACCTAAATCTACTAAGATGGCTTGAACTGCCTAACCTACTTCAGGTTAACCAACTAATAGTTGCACACAAGATCCTGTACCAACCAGATAATACACATGTACTTAAAAACCTCATCACCCCCTACAGTAATCTTAGCGCACTTCGTTCATCTGAAAGGCTACTAGTTCAAACTCTCCAATCCAACAACATAGCCGGTAACTCTCTATTTGCTAACTCTGTTGGCAAAACTTGGAATTCTCTTCCTGCTAATCTTACATCTGAGCTCTTTCTACCTCAGTTCAAGAAATGTCTGATTCAGTACTTTAAAAAACGATGGCTATGTCCTTGTCCTAATCCAGACTAACTCTACTCATCACTCGTGTGCACATGGAGAACTTCTGCCTACACTTTGTTTCTTAACTTATAAATCATATGATCTCCTTGGGTCTGCTACCAGGTTAGCCTACTTAGGCATTCAATACCCTATCATTCTTAAAAACACTAATTTTCCATCTGAGTAAAATTGTAATAATTTGTGTATCTGTTTTTGTGTTTGTTTAAATCTGTGTAAAAATCCTTTTATTTGTGTTTTAAACTGTAAAAATGTAACAGTTTGTTGAATGTCTTTTTGGAGCTTTTCTCCCCGGGCCTCTGTTGAAAATGGACATGTATCCAGCCGGACTATCCTGGTAAACAAATGTAAAATAAATTATGTAGTGCTGACAAAATTTCTATTTTTTTTCCTCCATGCCGTTTTAAGAGCCAGTACCTTGTCTATAAATGGAAGGAATTTTACTGTTGTAGATCTAGGTGGAGATGTAGCAGTGGGTACAGACTTTGACTCTATGAGCTCTTTCTATGCCATATGAAAGTCTTTCCTGTAGATTATACAGTTCAGGTATCCAAGTAGTTAAAAAAGCGATTATGTGTTTTCCCTCTGCATTTTCAGGTAAACCAAATATTCTTACGTTACATCATCTTTCACCGTTTTCAAGGTCATCTAACTTGTTTAGTAGCCATATGTTTTATTTCTGCATTTATTCAGTTTGTATCTCTTCTTCCTTTAGTCTTCCTTCCACATCATTTAAAGCAGTTTCCATATCAGTAATTTTAGTTTGATGGCATTTCCTTGAGAATGTCTGTTTTAAACTGTTTTCTCTCAAACTCTTAGTTGTCCTGAAGTCCATCAAATTTCAGAGTTAGTTCCTGAAGTGTAGAGTTTGTCCTCCTTTAATGAGGAGTCTGTATGAGACTGCTTTAAGTTGCTCATCTCTTCTATAAGCTAGTAAGTCTCTGAAGTATTTTGAAAGGAAAACATTGAGGAAACTCCACATAATTCAGTGATAGGGTAGATTGCCATTATGAAGAAGTTTGTGTAGAAATATTTCATTATTTTTCTGAGCATTTTTTGAATTACTGCAGAGATTTAGGGATTGCTGCTTTCACTTAGCCAGCCAGGCTCCACCCCAGTGCCAGTGTTTTCAGTGGGTGAAGTTGAGAACATTCTGGCTTATAAGTCCCTCAGAAATACCATGAGCTGTTACAGAAGAAATTTCCAGAACCTGCACCCATTCCTCCAGTTCTATAAGCTGTGGAGGATGTGTGTTACTGCCTACAATTTTTCTAACCATCAACCAGCTGCACTATAAAAAGGAAGGTAGTATGTATAGTTTCTCAATCTTTTTATATTTTTAAACACTCTTCCTAAACCTGATCCAGCAGCTATAGCTTTAGTTAAACCTTCTGCTGTTAAACATTTAGTTAATTCCATTCTTGGCCTAAGTATGGGAAGATTATTAAGTATGGGGGGAAAATGTATGCTTCTGCAGCTGATTTTCAGAATTTTGAATTTTCAGGCTCATATGTTAATGTTGTTCTGACTAATTGTGAAAGTATGAAGAGTGTTTTATCTGCAATTTCTTCTTGTAAGGAAAAAATCTCCTTTAAATATTCATTGTATACAGTGTGCATGACTCTGTTCAATGGATAATAGTCACTGGTACTGTTTTGAGAAGGTTTGCATGGCTGCATTCTTAGAACCTCCCAGATAATAAAAATGAGATTTTAAATTCTCCTTTAGATAAAGATTTAGTTTTTGGGCGCCAATGCTGCAGAAGAGTTCAAAACGTATGGTGAATGGGGTCAGATGATACAGCAAATCTTTCAACATTTTCCATCGCTCCTTTTCCAAATTTTCCAAGGATTCTGCAACTCCTCATCCTATTTTAGTAAGAAGCAAAATAAACAGCGTCAAAAATGCAGGTACACAGGCATTTAAGAAGAAATGGCAAGGGAGTTCCTAGAAGAATTCTGAAACCTCCCAAAACCAAGGACAATCCAATAAGTCAGAATGACTATTTAAGAGACTTCCCTGGTAGTCCATATTTTGTTTCAGAAAGTCTGAATCTCCAGTTCCAGGACTCCATGCAAGAAGGCTTGGAAGACTGATGCCTTTTCTTTTCCATAGACAGGAATGTTCATGTATGCTTCATAGGTTCATAGGTAGATAATAGGCTATCTGCCCTAGGGCATGTATAAGCCTAGCCAGAGTGTATTTGGCTTCCTCCTCCCTATTAGATTAGCCTACTGTGCCTCTGTAAAGTAGTTCACAGAAGATACCGTTTTAAGATTAGTTTACTGTGCCTCTGTCTAGCAGGGACACAGGAGAGATCCCAGGAGTGAATTTGCGATTTCCCATCCACGCGTCAAAATTTCACTTGAAGAGGGTCAGTGAGGGGCTATGTCTAACATGAATTGGTATTCTATTCCAGAGTGAGGGGAGCCTCTGGGAAATGAATCTGTCCCTCCAGCATGTCCTATTTATTTTTGTGGTGAGGTTTAGGTCCCTGTGTAGCTCTAAGGGACTTGGATTTTTTGAGGTGGAGCATGTCCATTAATTCTGGGTTTGACATGGCTTTGTACGTCAGGCATAGATCGCTTCTGAGTAGGCGGTAAGCAACTGAGTAGAGATGGAGTTTCTTTAGTCGAGCTGCATAGGACATCTGTTTGTAGCCCATGATCCTCTTGGTGAGGTACTTTTGGGGTCTCTCCAGTTGCTGCAGGTGTCGGGTAAGGTAAATCCCAACAGGGGCATTGTATTCAATTATGGGCTTGATGAGTGACTAGTAGAGGGGCACAATGACCTCTCTTGATCTAGATGCAAACCCTTTCGTGATAAGGTGGCTATATAGAAGGTCTTTCTAACCACTTTAGCAACGTGATTATCAAAGGAGAGATTACTATCTACGTTGGTCCCCAAATCTCTATAATTACTTCTTCCGTACTTAATGGATTACCACCTATGTGGTAATTTGTGGGCACCTTGTTTTTCCCAGAGGGGATGACAATGCACTTTTTAGCATTTAGCTTGAGGCCGTGGCTCTGGCACCAAGCATCTGTCTCTCTGAGACCCTTTTGGAGGATGCTTGTGTCAGCTGGAGATTCGTATATGGCCCCCAGTTTGCAGTCATCTGCGAACTTTTTTAGCCATAATCCCCCCGTGTTAGCCTGAACTTCAGAGAAGTATATACCGAAAAAGAGAGGTCCCAGAACTGAGCCCTGTGGGACGCCACTTGTAACTGGCTTGGATTCGGACATGGCACCTGCGATTCTGACCATGTGGGTTCTATCTCTGAGCCAGTTTGCAACCCATCTTGTGATATAGGGGTTGATATTTAAGCTGGTAAGCTTATTTATGATGCCCGAGTGGGGTATTGTGTCAAAGGCTTTTGCGAGGTCCAGGTAGGCTGTGTGGACTACCTTGCCCTCATCTATGGCTTTGGTAACTGTTTCAAAGAAATCAACTAGGTTTAAGAGGCAAGATCTGCCCTTAACAAAGCCGAATTGGGTAGGGTCCAGTGTCTGGAGGCTCCCAATGTCTTTGTTTATGAGTTCTATTATAATACGCTCCATAGCTTTACAGACCAGACTAGTCAGGCTTATGGGGCAATAGTTTCCGGGGTCCGTTGAGGCACCACCTTTGTGGAGTGGGACCACTGTAGCTGTACGCCATTCTTTGGGTACATATCCTGCAGTAAGGCTAAGTTTGAACAGTGACTTAATGTGAGGGTTCAGTTCTTCTTGGAGCTCATATAAGACCCAGCCTGGGACACCGTCCAGTCCCATAGATACTGTGTTTTTTGCTTTGGAGAGGGCAGCTTTCACCTGTGCACCTGTGATGTCAGGGAGGTTACATTCAGTTGGGATAGGTGTTTGCTCCTTTGGGGGGGGGAGAAGTTTGCGCTGAATCTGTCTGCCAGGATGTTGGCTATGTCTGTAGGTTCGGTATATTTTGTACCGTTATGCAACAATTCAGAGCATATCTGGGAGTTTCCGCCCATGTTTCTGACATAACTAAAGAAGGCCTTGTGATTATCTTTAGTGTCTAGGGCAATTTTTCTTTCAAAACTGGCCTTTGATGATTTTATGAGGGATCGAAGTTTCTTGCTAATACTGATCAGGGATGCCTTCCCTTTTTGGGATTTTGCTCCGTCATGTAGTAGCTTCCTCCTTCTGTTGTATAGCTTATTTATGGCCGGGGTCCACCAGACCGGTCTCCTGTTTTTGGAGGAGTGAGTCTTGGTTTTATTTGGGATAGCACGATCCATGCATTCCTGCAGGTGCTCATAGAATGCATTTGTAAAGGATTCTGCGGATTGGGCTGTATTATCCTCTGGCCCAGGGGATTTGAAGGATTCCACCTCAGTCTTGAGAAGTGCAAAGTTGGCTTTTGAGAAATTCTTTACAGTGATTTCCTTGGCTGGGGGTGGGGACGGGATATGGATGTCCAGGGAAATTTGTTTACTGTCTGATCTTACCAATGAGGGGTTTACCTCTGGTGTGAAACATGAGTCCCCATGTTGGTGATGACCAGGTCCAGTATGTTCCCTCTTGTGGGAGTGGTGACCAGTTGTTCCATTGCGTTAGAGTTTATAAATTCAAGGAACCGTTGGGCAAGGGTGTTTGGGCTTGAGTAGTTTTCCCAGTCAATGTTTGGGTAGTTGAAGTCACCCAATAACATAGTGTTTGGAGAGACCTTCATATTCTCCAGTGTTCTCAGGAATGCCAAGTGGGGTTCCTGTAATAGGGAAGGGTGTTTTGTAGCAGGCTACAAACTGAAAGGCAGTTTTGCCCGCTGTTGCACATGGATGGTTTCCTATGCTTCGTGCAGTGCCACTAACCTGGAGGTGTAGGCATCTTTGAATATAGATACTCCCCCTCCTTTTGTGCTTCGGTCCAAGTTTTGGGGCCGAAATGCATGGTATGAGTTATAACCTCGTAGTGCTGGGGTGCTCTCAGGAGCCTTGAACCAGATTTCTGTTACTGCACAGACATCGATTTTCTCCATACTGAGGAAAGTCTCAAGTGCGTGCATCTTAAGGTTTAGACTTCTGGCATGGAGTAGCATTACCTTTAGTTTTTTTATCTTTGGGTTGTCTTTGGAGGTGGGTTTGTCCTTTGAGCCTTGCCTAAAAAAAGGCACTATGGGGGTGGCAAGAGCCTTGGCCAGTATACAAAAGCCTAAGGGTGACAGGTGCAAGCCGTCCCTAGCGAAGCAACGTGGCTTGTCGAGCATGTCATCCCAGGCTGACAGACACTGGATCCCCTTTGAATGACACCAATACTTTATCCAATTTTTGAAACTGATCATTTTGTCTTTATACTGTGGCATCATTCTTGGTGAGGGCAAGATGCTACTCAAGGTCAGGGACATACCAGCCTGGGCTACATGGTCAGAGAGCTCCTCTGTCTCTTTTCATGTAGTAGAGGGAGGTACGTCTCAGGTCATTCACACCAGCATGGACAATGATGGAGTCATACTTGTACTTGCTTTGGAGTGACCTGAGTGCTTGCATTATGTGGCAGATCCTGGCACCCGACAGGCAGCTTACAGTGACCTTCTCCTTGTTCAGTCTGGTGAGTGGGACATCAGTGTGCCGGACAATAGAGTCCCCTATAACAAGTGTATTTGGTGTGTTGTTTGGCCTTATTGGTTGTGACTGTGAGGCACACTGATTTTGTGAGATATGTGATTTGTGGGTATTGTTGAGGGGTGGCTGTTGCTTGGATATCTGCTTAGGAGTTCTTTGCTGTTTAGGCAGATTTTTATTTAGAGCCTCCGAGTATGTTTTTGTGTGTTTGTGTTTGGTATGCAGATGCAATAGGTCTGTGTGAGACTGGATTTGTGGTGTGGGTGGTTACCTTTTCTTCCTGACTGACTGTGCCAGTCTTGGGTTGAGAGAGCTCTGCCTACAGTTTGGCTGTGTAACTGCATCTCTCACATGTATTAGTTTGTTGGAAGGAGGAGAGGGTTGTTTGTGTACATAAGGCAATTGTGACATTGCCTCAAAATTCCCAGATTCACCAGCTGGACTGGAGAGTAACCTTGAAACTGACCCTCGGACATACCAGATTAGTATAGGGAACTGTTTTTTTTTTTTTTTTTTTTACTTATCAGATTAGGGAAGGGAACTGATTTTTCACTTGATCAGGAAGGACCAATCGGGAGTCTAATACTTATGAGAAGTCAAGGAGGGTGTAGTGCTTTAGTTAGTTAGTATTTCCTTATAAGAGCTGAGCAAGTGCAGGGCTTTAGAAAGAGAATAGAGTAATTACTTTGAGAGTTTGAACAGTTCTAAGGGAAAAGGTGAAAAGCAGACTTTGTGGAGCCTGGAATAGTTTAAACCTGTTTAGGCGGTGCTACCCGACGCTGCTCAGTGCGCAAAACTGCGCAAAAAGAGAGTTATAGGGTTTTGAGAGAGAGAGAGATCAAGGAGTTTAGAATTGACCCAAAATGGCCAATAAAACTACAGCTTCTAGGTAGTAACCACTCCTCCAGGGACAGGCAGGCTGTTCAGTGTTAACCACTCCCACTGGTGAACACAGAGACTTCCCTTTAGCCCAAGCAAGCACTTGCCTTCTAGAAACTTCCAAACGGTTCAGAACAGCAAATATGTAACTGAACTTTCTTAACTTTCAGAAAGTGGGAAAAAAGCAAGTTTTTTTTTTTTTTTTTTCTTTTTGTTGTAGTTTAAAGGTAGCAGAGATACACAGGCAGCAAAATAATCACAACAGTGCAATAAATGACCCCACACTTGAGTGCTAGGCCAAAATCAGGTAAAATGCAGTTTTTAGAGAAAAAAACGATTTTAAATTTCCGTTAATATCCAGTACCTCTGAAGATTCAGAAGGAATCCCCCAAGATCATTGTAGTGTTTCCCTTCTAGCCCTTGCACCTACAATTCTTATTTCTTTTGGAATTGGCCAGGGAAAATTACCACGCTTCCTCAAAGACTGGATCTATTCACACAAAACAGGGTTGTTTGATGCATATTGACACAAATCAACTTCAGTTAACTGCCTGGATGATAGGGTCTTAATTCAAGTTAGGCACCTTTTTATTGAGGATGCACAGCAGTTACTAATCAAGACCAGAAAGCCTGCTACTAGAAAGTCTTTATATTAGCAAATTGAAACAGTTTTCTAGTGGGTGCCAACAATATAACCAGCACCCGCCCATTCAGGGCTGGCTCTCTGGTTTTACAATAATTGTACGAATTACTATCCTATAGACTTTCTTACTCCTCTGTCAAGGTTCATTTATCAGCCATTTCAACATGTTTGCCCATGGATTCTCCTCTTTCAAGGTATACTCAGGTAAAAATGTTTTGGAAAGGGGTTTTGCATGAGAGGGATCAAAGAAAGCTGTTGTCCCTCCCCTTGGGATGCTAATTTTGTGTTTGCTTCAATTGAACCCTATAGCCTGGCTGAATGATGTTCTTAATATGGAAAACCATTTTGCTGATTGCTCTGACCTCTGTAACAAGGGTATCAGAGTTGCAAGGTCTTATGGTTAGTCAAGCCTGTCTCATTTTCCAGTAGATTTCTCTGAGAACTAATCCTTTTTATGCCTAAAGTGGTATCCAAGTTTATTTTAAGCCAAACTATCCATCATCTCCCTGCTTCTTGGGAGAAAGGAAACTCTATGTCCACAGACAATTCAGGTAATATATTGACAGAACTAAGTTGTTTAGATATTTGGATCAGTTGTTCATCTCTTCTGAAGGCAAGAGGAAGTGAAAGCGTCAAACTTACTATTTCTAAATTGTTGTCTAAGACTAAACAGGATGCTAGGAGGACTAATTAAGTCCAACAAGGACAAATACAAGGTAAAGGTAGCCTCGCAGGCTAAAGACAACTGCACAGCCTTCTATAGCTGTGCCCCAAAACCTCAAAGGCAGCATGCATCAGTGTGCAGAACTGCTGATCAATGGTGCCACCTTTACTGAGCAGAGGAACGTAGCCAATCAACTCCCCACTCACCCCCCTGAAACAAATAGCATAAACCCCAACTGTTAACAGGGGGCAGTTCCTGCGGTCACTTGCTGAGGACAAACACAGCCTCAATGGGCACCGGCAATATCCCACGATGTCCTCTAATTAACTTGAAACATGACCTGTTAGCAACAATTGTGTCACTTATCAACTATAGCCTCAAAACAGGATTTTTACCATAAGAATGGAAGACTGCAACCATTATCCCACTTCAAAAGGACTATTAACAAACCCCAGAAACTATAGACTCCTTAGCCTTACTAGACTAATATGCAAAGTCATAGAATGAATTTTCGTGGAAATAATCAGCTAAGACATAGGCAAACATCAGACACTGGACACAAACCAATTTGTCAAGGTTTGGTCATGCCTACTAAACCTGGTGGACTTTGAAAAGGTCACCAAATCAATGGATTAGGGGAAAACTGTGCAAGCCACCTACTTGGACCTGGCTAATGTGTTTGATAAAATGCTCCACTTAAATATTGCTGACAACTCGCAAAATTGGGCATAAAACCTGACTTAACTCATTGGATTGCCATGCAGCTCATAGGACCCAGGAAGTCAGGATTGTTGAGACCACTTTCAGTAAGAGACTGTCCAGCAGTAGGCTACCTCTGTGCATACTTTTACAAAGCACTATAAGCTTGATTCCTTCTCAAGATCTAGAACAGATTTTAAAAGGACCATTCAACAGGAGTTCTTGAATTCTTCTTTCCACCAACCAAATGTAGCTAAGGCTATGGCAGCAGTGGTCAGTATGATGAGCATAATACAGCTGTGTAAGTAAGCTTTCCATAACGGTATATGCTCAAATGATCCCTGCTGCAGTAGCTGCTCTCTCCCTCCATTCCCCTTTTGTGTGCATTCTTCCTAGCATTGCCCTGTCAGTGCTCAGCCTCCTGCTCTCTGTTACCAGGAAAGCTCTGAAGGGCCTTAGCACCCAAACTTGTCTTTTAGTCAACTCAGCTCACGTTGCCAGACAGTTTGCTCACATGGAAGATGGCCTGAAGTTGTATCCTTGGCAAGATCTAACCCATATAGCTAAGACTAGTGGAGCAGTGATCATTTGAATATCTACTGTTATGTTAAGTTTACTTAAACAACTCTTTCAGCTGCCTCAGTGCTTCCTTTCAGTGACTTAGAGAAACAAGTTCCAGATGTAGTTCACATGTTGGCACAGCAACAAAACAACAGTCTAGAGATAATTCTGTCACCAAAGGAAAGTTTCAGAGAGGCTGAGGTTTCAGGGGAAAGTGTTCTTGATAGTCAGGCAACCGCATCTCACTGATGGCTAGCTATCCACAGCCTTGAGACCTTGCCAAACTGTCCTGTGGAGATGGTCAGAATTCTGATCCCCCATCTGTCTGTATGGATCTTGACGATAAAGAAATGCTGGATCACAACAGTAATAGCCAGAGGTTACAATATTTTGTTTCTATAAAGTAGTTTCAATTGCCTTACCTTTTCCAAATGTTTCATCCCATCAAAAATGCATTTGGCTGATGGGAGAAGATTTGATGTTAGAATGGCACAGCAGGGGAAAGCATATACAGGGTAAAAAGTCAACTAACAAAACATGAGATTTTAAAAGCCTCTCTGTAAAAGCGCTATTAAAAAATGTCCCACCAGATCAGAAAGGGTTATAGAAGTTCAATCAAACTTTTCTTCTGCCAGAAAATGCAAAGGACCTTGATCCAAAGTGGACTAAATATCTTTGTCATAGGAAACCTTTCATATGGTCAAAGTGCACTTCATATTTCTTGCTTAGTCAGAACAGATAGTATGCGCTGTTTGGGTCTCCAGGTCTCTTTCTCCTCCTCAGACTTGGTAAAGAATTCAGAATGTTTTCTTTGTTTCCAAGACACAAGTCAGTCATCAATTCCAGATTGTTCTGTTTAGTTTTTCATATGTTTCAAGCTCTTAAAGCAAGAAATCTGGACAACACCAACAATAAAAGTGGGACAAATGCCCAAAAACAGGGACAATTTTTAAATATTGCTCTTACAAACTTAGAAATTTGATAGAATAACAGGTTTTGCATTAGCATGCATTTTCTGAATGGTATGAAGTCTGAAACTCAAATCTCTCATTATTTTTTAACTTCAGTCTTTAATGATTTGCCACTAATTTTCTAGGCAAAAGCACAATCATATGAAAAACAGACCAAAAATATGAAGCAAAAATGTGGACATTCTCCGAAAATATGTACATTTGAGAGGTATGGTTACTTCAGCCCTCTGAGTGGTCACCAAGAGCAAGTTTGTGAAAGTAGCATAACAGACTGCAGGAAGCAAAGGTTTTTTTTGTTTGGTGACTGGTTCCTAACTGCTCCCACAATTCAAGCTCAGGCAACATCTCAGAATCCTCTGACTCAGTTATTCCACTTCCTCATGATAACAGTAAACTTTGCAAAGTCACAGCAGAAGTTTTCATTGCTGTAAGTATTAGTAACTGTAGTCTGGATAACAAAACATGCAAGATGCATCTAATAGACAGAATTGTGTCCCGTCAAATCAACATGTTTTCCCTTATGACTTTATCCATAAAAATCTTCAGCTCATCTTTGTCTCAAGCTGCTTAGTTTCCTGGTAGCTTTTGTCCCCACGGTCCTGTATAGTAGACTTTGAGTCTATTGATCATGGATTATCGATCCACTGCCTTACCTGATCCACATCTTCAAAGCTTGCAAGTACAGACTGAGATGACAGATGGATCTTGTTAATTACTGCAAGATGGATCACATTCATTTATTCGCTCCTTTGGCTATACTCGCAGTGGATTTGCCAGCCCAAAGATGGAGGGGCGAGGGGGAGAAATGCAATGGATGGGACCGTTCATGGTGTCAGGATGTTCAAACTATCTGTTCAGATCGGCTTCATAAGAGGTGAGATCGGGTCTGCCGATAGTGCAGTCCTTCTGTAGTCCCTTATTTGGTAAGTCATCAACATACATTTTGACAATGTAGAAGTGGTTTGGTACATCAGCAAACCGGGAAAGGCATGCTCTTATCTTCAGGACTGGAAAGTTGCAAGTGTCTTTGAGTTGGACTGTTGACCAGCTGCTTTCTTGTTATGAATCGCATCCTGTGGAGTTCAATTCTCTGGCAGGCTGACTTGAGAAGCTGACTGTTTCTTCCTTGCAAGTAGTTCCTCAGAAACTTAATAACAAGTAACATATTTCAAGTGGTAGACGGGACTTTGTTGTGAACTTTTTCTTTTCCTGAACACAACCAAGTGCATAGATTCATAGGTGAGTACTAGGCTAACTGCCCTGGAGCCTATATAAGCCTTGCCCAAGAAGATTCCCTGGCATCATGCCACCCAAAGTTAGTTTCCAGTGCCCCTGTCAAGCAAGGCCACTGAAGTGATCCCCGGGGTGAACTTCCTATTGCCCCCCACTCGTCAAGATTTCTGTTAGAGGGCCAGTGAAGTGCTCTGCTTTGACATGAATGGGAAGTTTGTTCCAGAGTATGGGAAGTCTCTGGGTTAGGAACCTGTCCCTCCAGCATGTTCTGTTTATTGTGGTAATGAGGTTAAGGTCCCTGGAGCATGTGGCATGGAGGGATTGGGATTTCTTTAGGTGTAGCATATCTAACACCTCTGGGTCAGACATGGCTTTGTAGGTCAAGCAGAGATCGCCTGTAAGTAGGCGATAAGAGAGTATAGCTGGAGTTTCTTTTTAGTTTGTCCATATAGGGCATGTGTCCAAGGCCTAAGATCCTCTTAGTGAGGTATTTTTGTGGCCTTTCAAGTTGTAGGTGTCTAGTGAGATACATACCAAATGGGGCATTGTAGTCTATAATAGGTCTGATGAGGGACGAGTAGACAGGGATTATGACCTCTTTCTTCCTGGATGAGAAACCTTTTGTAATGAGATGTGTCACATAGAAGGACTTTGACTACAGTGGCAATGTGGTTATCAAAGGAGAGGTTGCTGTCAACCTGTGTCCCCAGGTCTCTTATCACACCTTCAGTGTTTATGGACTACCGCCTATGTGGTAGTTCATGGGCACCAAATTTTTCCCAAAGGGAATGACCATACACTTTTTGGCATTGAGCTTAAGGCCATGGTTCTGGCACTAGTCATTGGTAT
The DNA here is from genome assembly GCF_019279795.1 of Protopterus annectens. NCBI lineage: Eukaryota > Metazoa > Chordata > Ceratodontiformes > Protopteridae > Protopterus > Protopterus annectens. The sequence goes on from NC_056726.1 coordinate 545,606,199, forward strand.
CAGTGAGGCCTTTTTGTAGAATGTCTACATCAGTTGGAGTATCAGTAATGGCTCCCAGTTTGTAATCATCTGTGAACTTGGTCAGCCAGAGTCCCTTTGTGTTGACTTGAACTTCAGAGAAGTAGATGCCAAACAGGAGAGGACCTAGGACTGATCCCTGTGGGACACTACTTGTAACTGGTCGGTAGTCAGATTTGGAGTCCGCTACTTTCACAGTGTCGATTCCATCAGAGAGCCATCTGGCAACCCATCTTATTACATAGGGATTTATGCCTAGTTTAGTGAGTCTATCTATGATTCCTGAGTGAGGGATGGTGTCGAAGGCCTCGGCAAGATCTAGGTAGGCTGTGTGAACTATCTTGTCCTCATCCACAGCTCTGGTGACAGACTCAAAGAAGTCTATCAGGTTGACCAGGCATGATCTACCTTTCACAAACCCATATTGCTTGGGGTCCAGAGTTTGGAGGCTCCCTATGTCCTTATTTATAAGGTCCATGATGATGCACTCCATAGCCTTACATATCATACTTATCAGTCTAATGGGGCGGTAGTTCCCAGGGTCTGTAGTCACTCCCCCTTTGTGGAGTGGGCTGACCATAGTGCACCATTCAGTAGGAACAAAGCCTGAAATGAGGCTGTGATTGAACAGGATACTCAGGTGTGGTGCTAGTTTACTTTGTATTTCATGTAGAACACAGCCAGGGATATTATCAGGTCCCATGGAAGCTGTATTCTTGGCTTTGGCCAGTGCGGTTTTTACCTTTGTAGCCATGATAATAGGGACTTGGCATTCCTCAGGTATTGTGATAGGCCCTTTAGAGGATGAAAAGGGGGTAAAGTTCGTACTGAAACTGTCAACCAATATGTTGGCAATATCAGTTGTTTCTGTATATGTATTGCCATTATGCTGTAACTCAGAGCAAATCTGAGTATTGCCATGTAGATTCTTGACATAACTGTAGAATGCCTTGTGATTGTCTTTAGAATCTGCAGCACTTTTGTTTTCATAGCTAGCTTTAGAGGATTTGATGGATCTCAGTTTTTTGCTGAGGCTAACAGTCTTGGGATTTTACCATTTTCTGCAACAGTCTTGGGATTTTACCATTTTCTGCAACAGTTTTTTCCTTCTGTTGTAGAGTTTGTTTATGGTGGGGGACCACCAGATTGTCTTCCTTTTTTTTTTTTGGAGGAGAGCATTTTGGTTCTGTTTGTTATGGCACTTGTGTATGTGCTCATACAGTGCATTGGTGTATGATTCAGCAGTCATGCACTTATTTTCCATTTGCATGGGTGTCATGAAGTTAGCCATGTCTGTTTTTAGAAGCCCAAAATTGGCTTTTTATGGTGGTTACCTTTGGTGAGGGGTGAAGGTGGGATGTGGATATCCATGGTGATTAGCTTGTGGTCAGATCTGACCAGGGAGGAGTTGATTCCTGGTGTAGAGCAACAGTCACCCATGTTAGTAATGACCAGGTCAAGGATGCTTCTACCTTTGGTGGAGGTAAGAATGAGTTGGTCCAGGGCATTGGAATTAATGAATTCCAGAAAACGTTGAGCAAGTGTGTTGGTACATGAGTAATTTTCCCAGTTAATGGAGGGGTAGTTAGTTTCCCAGTATAAGGGTATTGGATTGTACCCTAATATTTTCCAGTGTGTTTAGGAATGTGGAGTTGGAGTCTTGGGACATGGTGGGGAATCTATAGAAGGCTACAACCTGGATTGCAGTTTTATCCAGTGTTGTACCTGAAGTACCTCTGATGCGTTATGTTGGGCTACTAGTCTGGAGGTGTGCATATCCTTTATGAATATGGAGACACCATCGCCTTTAGTGCTTTGGTCCAGGTTTAAGGGCTGAAAGGTGCGGTATGAATTATAGCCTGGTAGTGCTGGGGTGCTCTGTGGAGCCTTGAACCAGGTCTCGGTCACTGCACAGACGTCGATGTTCTCCATTTTAAGGAGTGCTTCGAGTGAGTGGATTTTGAGGTTTAGACTTCTAGCATTGAGTAGCATAACCCTCAGATTTCGTTTGCTTGTAGCTGTTATGATGGTAATTTTGTTTTTAGGACATTGCCTAAAAAAGGCACTATAGGGGTGGCAAGAGCCTTGGCCAGTATCCTGAATCCCTGGGGTGGCAGGTGCAGGCCATCTCTGGCAAAGCATCAAGGTGTGTCGATCATGTCATCCCAGGCAGACAGATGCTGGATCCCCTTAGAATGACAACAGAAACTTAGCCAATTGTTGGTCAGTCATTTTCTGCTTGTACTGTGGTGTCATTTTGGGCAATGGTAGGATGCTACACAGATCTAGGGTCATACCTGCTTGGGCTACAAGATCAGAGAGCTCCTCTGTCTCTTTTCAAATAATCCAGGGAGGTACGTCTCGGGTCATTCTCACCAACATGGACAATAACAGTCATATTTGTACCTGTTGTGGAGTGACCTAAGTGCGGTCATTATGTGGCGGATCCTGGCATCCGACAGGCAGTTGACCGTAATGTTCTCCTAATTCAAACTAGTGAGTGGGACATCAGTGTGCCTTACTATTGAGTCACCTATGACTAGTATATTGGGCAAGTTATTTTCCCTTATGGGCTTTGGTTGAGTAGCACACAGTTTGAACTGTGTGTCTCATGGTTTGTGCTGGGATGTGGTGGTTTGCATTTCTACCGCAGAGGTCTCTGTTGTTTGGGCAGATTTTTACTGAGCGCCTCCGTGAAAGTAGGTGTGTGTTTTGTGTTACTATGTGAGGGCTGTGGTGGTGTATGTTCTGGAGGGCTATGTGTTGAATGTGGTGTCGTGCAAGTGTTATCCTTCTCCTCTTGAATGGCTAAGACAATCTTGGCTGGAGAGTGCTTGGCTTCCAGTTTGGCTATATATGTGCATCTCTCACAAGTCCGTGTTAGGAGGTAAGAGGCGAGGGTTGCCTGTGTACATGAGGCAGTTGCTACACTGCCTCAGGATGCCCAAGTTCATCAGGTTGACAGGAGAAAGCACAGGGAACTGACCTTTAGACATGCCTGGATATGAGCTCAATATATTAAGTACTGAAGCCTTTTGCAGGAAAAATGTCACTCAGTGTCTTCTTCTACCTAAATCCAATACAAGGCATATCCCAAGTAATACTGTGGCTCACAGGTGCTATATGGATTTCTATATGCTCTTTCTCCATTTTTTTTTCGTGACGACAAGGTTCATTCAGAAATCAAGCAGTCGCATTTAAGGTGATTTGACATGGCATCTTATTGGTTCTTGCAATTGTGGTTCCTCCTACATCAGCCTCATCTGCTAGAAGACCCCCACATTCTTGAAACCAATAAGAAAATACTTGATGAAGCCATTTGGCAAGCCATAGCCCCACATGTATTCTTTGCAACGGTTTGTCCTGTCCAGTTCTGGTAGTGGGCAGTACTTTCCCTTTCTTTAAGAGGGTGAGGGGCACATCATCATCTTCCAGAAACTAAACACACAAATAATAAAGGCAAAGTAACTCATTCTTCTGCTTATGCTACTGCTAAAGGAATGTACTCTCATCTTCTCTTGTTTTGGTTGTGTGTTATCGCGTGCATATTTTTGAGTAAAGACTGAGATATTCTTTCATTAGTCAATCTGACTGCAATATCTAACCTTCATGAAGGCTTCGATTCAAATTACTTGGTTCATTACAGGTTTCTAAAGCATTTCTTACTTTTTTGCCTTCATAAAGATTGGCTATCTGTGTATTAACCCCTTTTTTATGCCTAAGATACCACCAAATCAAACTTGAATCAGTATGATCACCTATCTATCATCTTAACTTTCATTTTCCATTTATGGTGACTACATTTTCCATTGCATTGTTGGATACTGACACCTGAGGTTTTATGTTGTGAAGAATAGATTTATACAGGAAGGCTTACAGCTTTTTCTCTCATTCCAAAAAAAAAAAAAAAAAAAAAATGCCAAAAGGTCTTACTAGCTAGATGTTTTCTGAAAGCGTATTTTCTAAGCATAAGTCTTCTAGACCCTGATTTATCTGGGTAGCCTTTTTTTTAAATGCAGCTCTTAATATTTGGGCAGCAGCTACTTGATCTCTCACTTTTGCAAGACATTACACAGGGGATGTTGCATTCAGGTCTGGGTCTTCCTTTGAAGCTGCTGCTCAAAACGGTGTGATCTCATAGTGGATACCATCCAGGATGACTATTTTGGGACATTCCCTGTTCCAGCTTTAGTGATATGGTAAGGTCATAGTTCTTACATCTGGTAACGGGAGGTCCATCTTTAGTAACATTCCTACTTCCAATAAAGAAGGCTGTATGCATTTGTTACTTTTGCGCTGTGTATGACTAAACTCAGATTTGGATAAGATGGACTACAAGGTGCATTATGGGATGGCACAAGGGTTGTTCGCGTCTTGAGAAGGTTTTGTCTGCCAAGGGGGTCCTTTTGTCTGATGTCCTTTGTTCTACTGTCACCAAGGATAGACCTACTCTTTATGATCTGTCATTGTGTTAAGGTCATAACTTTCATGTTGTGGATCAACATAGTTTCTTCAAGTGGATTTACTGTTCTGGTGAAATCTGCTTTTCACGTTGCTGGTATTCCTGTAAAATATTGCAGGATATTACTGCAAAGCCAGCAAGTGTCTTGCACAAAAGGGAGACATTCCTAGTAGTTTGATATTATGAGTGAATGTTACAACTCACTTTACTGTTCAAAGAGCAATTACGACAAGCATTGCCTGGTGACTTGTATGCTCTCAGTGCAGCAAATTTGAAAAAGGATCACAAAAATGAAAGATGTGTATAGTTCCACAAAGGAATTGCTATTTTTGCAGCATTTAGATTTCTTTTTGATTACTATTTGCAGGGCTTCTGTTAGGATAAAGTGAAGTAAGAGTGGATGCTCTGCAGGAACCAAATAAAAAAATTTAAACATTATTTTAAGCATTATTTCAATAAGTATCAGGTTTGGAGCATAAGTATGGATTGCTGTCACTCAAAAATTTTCAAATACAGAGTTCTTGTTCTTTGTTCCAGTAGTACTCCGATATTAGCAGTTTTATGCAGTGAAATAGTTCTGATACACCAAAGCTCCAAGTATGTATTGGTATCTTTTTGCATTAATTCTCTTCTCATTTTGACTTTAGTCATAAAAACAAGTTTTGAGAAATGGATGTTGGTAAACCGAGCTATATAAATTTTGAAAATATTCTCTGGTTTGTGTTAGACTGGCATTGTGATACCTCCAGCCATTTGTCGTGAATCATCTTAACAAAACCTCTAGGTATCTGATATTGCAAGTTTGTATTTCATTAATTGTAAAAAAAAACATGCTACATACCAGCTATGGAAAGATTTCATCTTAACGCTTACATGATGGGCAACACAACTGCATTGATAGTTGCCTCTGTCTAGAACAGCTAAAGAGATATTAACTGTTTTTTTCTTCATATCTCTCAAAAGAGAGAGAACTGCTTAGTCTAATTTGAAAGTTTACTAATGAATGAACAAAATGCTGCTGACAGTGTGTAGTTTGAGCAGTTACTGAGATATTGTAAATTGCTTAGAAAACAGTACAGTAGCCAACCTTTACCCTGTTTATTGTGATAATCAAATCCAGTTAAAGACCTAGAATCAAATGAATGTGACCACAGTAAAGGGTAGTTTGTGCTAAAATGTTTGTCATTTACACTTCTTTGGTAACACTTATAGGCCTAGAGGTGAGTTTGAACTGTTTGGATGAAACTTTATTTTGTTAGAATGTTATATATGCAAAACCCCTTGAAGAGTTCAACCTTACACAGCTCTACTGTACTGAATAAGTTAAATGTTTACTGAAGAGACTGAGAAGGCAGCCTGTGTGTGTGTGTGTGTGTGTGTGTGTGTATATATATATATATATATATATATATGTGTGTGTGTGTATATGTGTATATATATATATATATATATATATATATATATATATATATATATATATATATATATGTGTGTGTATATATATATATATATATATATATATATATATATATACACATACACACATACACACACACACACACACACACACACACACACACACACACACACACACACACAGGGTGCCTTCTCAGTCTCTTCAGTGAACATATATATATATATATATATATATATATATATATATATATATATATATAACCATGCAGTCATTGCTAGCTGACAGTGCCTGACTTTTCTGTAAACCTGGCAAGGGCAGCTACTGTCAGTGTCTAATTTAAGAGCTTACCAAGTCTTGGTTACTTGAGAAGTTTCTGGTGCCTCATTGATAATGCAGTAAGCATGGAATGCTGAATGTGCTGGGTTCAGGAATAATCATTGCTCAACCTTTTTGTTTTGTTTCGTATCATTATTTAAATTCATGGGTAAACAGGTAGCCCAGGGGCATCTCAGTTCACCCAAGTGCATATTTTCTGCTGTGCCTGAAAGTTTGATTAAAAAAATGCTGTAGTTAGTTGTTGACTTGTGACTTCCAGGTCATGCTTAGTGCGATATAATTACCCGTTTTAGTGATTGCATTGGCAGAGGGCTGGTGAAAAGTGAGTTTTTCTGTCACATCTTGGGCTGTCAGCTATACATCGAGACACAATTTATGCACAGGGATATAACTACAGAAATTAGGTAACTGTAGTTGTAACATTATAGCAGTGTTAATAGCAAGCGGAGCCATATCCTGCTCATAGTAAGTACCTAGTGCTAATCCTCATTCTAGACCCCCCCCGCTCCTCAAATGTTAAGGGGCAAAAAAAAAAAACACTCAAACTCAAGGTCCCATTTCTGTGGATTACCCCTCAATTCAGTTGAGTGAGGAGCAAAAAAAAAAAAGACTGCTTCTTTTCAGGACTACAGAAAGCAGTATCAAAATTAATTTATAGAAATGAATGCTGGTACTGTTTTAACAATCAGTTGGCATCTCACAGTTGGGCCCCCTAACCCCTTGTGCCTGGGTGGATGCCCCCTTTGCCCTATGTGCTACAGGTAGGAAGCTCATGTTAGCTGTGTTTGTCCGTTGTGCTTGAATGTTATATAAATATGAATACTTTTTTTGTACTATGGTTATTTTAATTTAAAAAGCTGTTAGACATAGCAGATGTTTTAGTAATGCTGCAACAGGTTTGAATGGAAGTCACAGGTCTCCAACAACAGTAGTGCACATATAGAGGTGAGTAAAATGTAATGCCTACATTACTTTTCATATTACGATCTGCTGATTTGTGATTAAAATTCCTAAAAATTGGAGAAACATTAAGTAATGTGTATAAAATGTTGATTGCCATTTGGCTGATCACTTTTATGTATTTGTTAACCAGGCAAGTACATTGGTCCACAGATCTTTATCATATTAAGTCTGGACCAAACAGCTAAATGACAGCACATTCAGGAACTTATTAAAACTATGTACAAGGAGATTATTTATTAAAGGTATTAGATTGTTAACAAAGAGTTCAACAGGATACATTATTTATATAGATTTCACCAAGTTAGATTTCATCAGTGAATTGCAAAATTGAAGTGGATGGAAATGTCACAGCTAACTGTTGTCTCCTAAAATGGTATATGCAAACCACAAGATGGGATGTAGGAACTGAAATGTTTATGCTTTCTTTCATTTTTAAATGTTCTGTTCATATATGTACAAAATAGTTCCAGGCTCTATTTTAAAATACTATCTCCCCCACATACTCACACATTTGTTAAGTATGCAAGAGTAGAACATGTACAGTTATGATCACTTGGCTTACCAACACAAACTTTTATTCTCATGAATTAAAACAGTGCTTTTTGAGCTGTGCTGTCAAATCAAATATTTTTATGTCTTTTGATCAGAAATTAACTCGTGATTTGTTGTCATTATAATTCTGTTTATTGCAGGTAGGTCACAGTTTCAGTGAGTTTATGCTTATCGTTCAGTGTATATATTGTATAATTGATGGGGGGATGAGAGCCCGGCAATCTCAGCTTATAAAGGACTGATCATGACACCATTCTGTTGGGAGTGTATCTTTTCTCTGGTAGTACAGAGGGGTGCCAACAGATGAGAAAAGCTGATGAATGATCACAAGGACGGCAGTTAGCATAGATGATTAATGCTCTGAGCTGTTAATGAATTGCTTCCTGTAACAAAGGGTATATGGCTTAATTCCGTCCACCTTCCTTTGCCTGCTCTACAACTCTAAGCATGTCACTTAACCAGACAATGCCCCATGTTGTCCCTGAAAAGGGTCACGTCTGTCCAGTGACCTTGCCAAGTTAACAAATGTCTTAAAAAAAAAATCATGTTTAGCTGCTTTTGGAATAGGATAATTTACTATTTATTACACTGCACTACCATTTTCCATGCTGTTGGTATGCTTTAGTGATGTAATTATTGTATTCATACAGAATTATGGATGTAAGGCAAGTTAAAGAAAAAACATTTCAAAGATGGACATTTGTTTTTCTGAGCAACATAATTAACATATCACCCGCAATCAGTGTGAAAGCTTAATGCCAGGTTCAGAATTTGGTTAAGCCTTTTGTACACAGTAAGGCAATGGTTATTATGCTTTTTCAGGTTTTGTGATGAGTCCCTTTTGGTTGGCTCAGTGTAGTTCAAGATTCTGAGATTTAAAGGCAGTGACCTCATTTCATTGCACTCAAGTTCTGAGCACACGGCTGCTTGTGGAGATAAGCTACCTAAATGCAAATTATAGTTGCAGACTTCTTATGAACTGCAGAGTCTTGCTGTCTGCTAGATGCGTTTGTTTTAGCTGGGCCAAGGGAAAAGATAAACTGAACAAGCATAACTGGGTGGATTTTTAACATCATTCCCAAATTAAACACTGGAGATTCAGTAGGCATATAGTGCAGAACAAGTCTGACAGTTGCTATAATTAGAAATTCTGATATGGTGAAATGTACTACAAGAAATTGCATACGTAAGTAAGGGTCAGAATGCTTTTATTTTAAGTGAGCTGAATATATATTTTTTCATACTGTGTAAAAATACATTTTTTTTCTGTGAAGGAGGAATTGAAATCCCTGATCTGTCTATTGTTTGCCTGGTAGTACATGAGTTTAAGACATCCACAAGCTGTGCTCTGCAATGAAATGAGACATCATTATATTTGCCAGAAGTAGGTGACTCACAACCTTTTTGTTTCTTGCACCCCTGATTCAGTGACATTTATGGAGTTGAAAAGGGCCCTTCAGTTGTCAAGATGAAAGGCAGAAAAGAATGGCTGAACTATCCAAGTGAGAGCATTTGTTGTAAGGTGGATGCCTTTAACTTTTCTGTCACTGTTTGAATTTTCAGTGCAGTTTAAAGCTTGTCAGTGCATTGTAAGAACTGATATTTTGCTCAAAGGCTTTAAAACAATTTAACTTTTTGTTTCTGACATACAAAGAGAATGTGTTTTCTAGATGAATACTGACACTGCAGTTGTCAGTTATTAGATGGGGAATGTTTTCTTGTTCTAGGTGGTTTGAAACATCATTCTTCTATTGCAAGCTGTCAGTTTTGATTGAAATTATACTCTGATGAAAGCTTTCTTAACTCATTTATGACAGAGCATTTGCCTCTGTTTTGCTCTGTCTAAAAGGGGTTCTTCTCCAGCTTGGTTACTCTGATTAAGTCTCCAGAGAGTAATTCTTGGATACTCAGGCAGACTTCTCAAAGCTGTACCTATTTTGGTGGTACTTTCATATTTTCAATCTTGATTTACCCCTGTAAATGATTTTTGAATAGCCACACCTATTTTGGAGGTACGTTACTATTCTGATGCTTGGTTTACACTTAACATGCGTATCTAAATTCTGCCATGTGGAGTACACAGGAGGCTATCCTACATGATCAACATACTGGTGTTGCTAATAATTTTAGATAGAGGATCTACATGTTGCATCTTCATTTTTCCCAAGCGGAAGTAAATGACTTCCTAATAAATTTTTTATGGTATCATTCATTAAAGTCTGCAGACTTTACAATATATCTTTGATGATATGCTTATATTTTTCATCATTTGCATCACAGTGAGAATTTTAAATGTGGTGTTCTAAGTTGTATGTTGTGGTCCAGCTGGATGTGGTTGGAGTTATGTACTATTCAGTATGCACATTTTATTCAAATGAGGTGCAAAGATATTTGTCGGATGTACATAGTGGTGCTGAGACTAGCATTTTCACCTCACAGTAAGAGGTTCTACGCATTGATGCCCTGCTGGGGTGCCTTCTATGTGGAGTCTGCATGTCTTCCCTGGGTTCGGTTGGGTTTTCTCCCGGTGCTTCCCAGACGTGCAGAAAATTGATTATACTCACTAAATTGGCCATGTTTGTCATCGCTCACAACCCCTTAGCACAAAATATCTGTACAAAGCCCAAAATAAGCATAACTTTTAAATATTGCTCTTATAAACATAGAAAGTTGCTAGAGTACAAGGGTAGTCCAGTGTAATAAGTAGTAAATTATCCCATTGCAAAAGCAGCTAAACATGATTTAGTTAAGGCATTTACCTGATACGCTCACTGGACAGAAGTTGCCCTTTTCAGAGGCAACCTGGGAACATTGTCTGATTGTGTAACATGCTGAAGGATATGAAGTCTGAAACTCAAATGTCTGTTAGTGAAGTCAGTCCTCACTGATTTGCTACAAAAATCCAGAAAAACACAAATTTTATGAAGAACAGATCAAAAATGTGAAGCAAAAATCTGGACAGTTGGACATATGGACTGTGTGTGTAAGAACAAATGTGACGGGGCTAGACACCCAAGGGTGTAAACACTGACCCCATGTGAAAAATGGGGGAAAAAAGAGTAATGGATGGATGAATGAATGAGAGGTTTGCACTTGTCAAGAGCCTTTCTACCTGTTTTTTCTGTCTGCAGATTGACAGGTATGTGGTCAGCTATAAGATGTATTTAGATTCTTGCCCTAACTGTAATGGCAATGGAACAACAGCATATTGAATTTTAATGTGAGCATTATCCTTTTTGGCTTTTTTTCTGTCACAGCATTTAAACCTATTTAAATATCACTTTTATATAGAAATAAAAATGCTTTTTATATGAGGTTATAAAACCATTGCAGTTGAGTAGTGAGGTTTCAGGTTAACTGTTAATGAGCCTTGTGTGATTCCTTCCGTCTATAGTTATATAATGTCCGATCTTTAGCAAGTCACTTCACCAGATTCTTGACAGTCACTCATGGAAAGGGCAGTTGTACCTAGTGAGCTCCCAGCTTAAAGAAACAAGCAAAAAAAAAAAAAAAACAGACTAAGTTCTTTATATGAATGGGCCCCGCAAACCACTTGTAATTACTTGTCTAAAATTAATGTTCAGAAATGTTGGGGTGCATGCATTTATAATGGCCATTCTGACATGGCTGTGCCCTTACAGAAGCCAGAGTGTCTGCAATGATTTGAGATTTTCTTCTTAACTGTTCATGAAATGACATTTGGATAATCAGTTGTATATATCCCATTAGCCTTTAGTTTTAAAAAGTATTAAAAAAAACCCTAAATGTAGTGAAATCTTGAAACTGTGTTTGCTGTGGTGACGTCCCCCACTCTGGGCCAGTAATCAAGGAGCCTAAATCCTCATCACTGACACTGGAGAGGGACGTTCACTTGGAACAAAAAGATACACACAGTATTTCCAGATGCAGCTGTCAGCATCATTTCCCTTAAGAGCACACAGGGAACACACTCAGCCCGGGGTCTGGATTTCTGTCTCTATCTCCCTAGGTCCCCAGTAAGGCTACCCACTGCCACAGGTGTAGAGGTAAGTACTCAGCTGAGTGTCCAAGCCAAGTCCTCCACCATTATCTCTGTTAAAACAGTGCTTCGTGTCCCTGCTCCAAGTAGCTGATGCACACACATTGTTTGAGATTTGATTTGCACACACACATGCACCTGGGAAAAGCTGGCACGGGTTTGCTAGCTATGCCCCCTTCTGCCCAGACTTTAAAGTAGTTACTGACACCAGACACTCCCAAGACCACTACTCTAAGGCTCTCACAAGAGTATCCAATAATCCTGAGTGAAATTAATATTAGTACAAATGATAGTTTGACCAATGTAGTAAGGCTTTCAGGAGTGGCCATAGAGTCACCAAACAGGTATAAGTATTCTCAAAGGTTATAATATTCTCTAAAGGGCCAGCCATAATGAAAAGTTTAACTATATTTAATAATAAATGAGAAAAGAACATGAAGATACTAAATATCTATTTACAATAAACACTAGTTTCAACCACAGAAAATATTAAAATAAGACCATAAAACATTTCCACTCTTCCTACAGACATCTCTGGCTTCATTAAAAACTGAGAGATAAAAGAAGTAAATATTGTGAGAAGACATAGCCAGGGAATTGTTATAGCTAGGCTTGTATAGGCCACTAGGGCCGATAGCCTAGTACCAACCTATGACCCTATAATACAGATTAATAGATTCACACAGATAAAGAAACATTGTACTGCACTAATCTCACTATACTTTCCTGACTGCTCTCAAGTTACTATTCCCTGTTCATTTACTAGAGCAAGGCAAGATAAAGTAGGTAAGTGATCCTTTGATGTCAGGTTCCAAGAACAGACTTCTCTGAGACTTCAGTCTCGCCTAGTATTAAACATTATTTTTAGTGATGAATTGCAGAATGACATCATGTATATCTGGTCATCTGACTTCTGGTTTCCTTGCAACACCCCTTTGCTAGAAAATGCCAGGAGTTAGCACCTGTGTGTCAATAATGCACACACAGAGAGCCTTGCCATTCAAAACTGAGAGAACATTTTTATGGCCTAGGCCCAGTAATTTCATTTCTTACTATTTTTTCAAAGCTTGAGATTAGCCTGTTCTCTTCCAGTATCCTCTGTTAAAACATATACATTTAAACAGTTACAGTAATGCATGTACTTTTCTTTTTCTGTCCCACAGGGCACACTGCTGGTACATTTTTAATACCAGCAGCTTTACAAATCAGTTTTAATATACAAATGATATATAACACTCTACAAAATTCCAGCTAGCTGTGTCGGCATATGTTACACATCCACTGTCCTACTTCTCCTGGTATAGTTGGCAATACCTCACATCATCACAGCTGTGTTGGTGTTTTTGAAATTTGTTTTTTGTTGTTATGAAATTCTTGACATAGCAAACTGTTAATTTTTTGAGAAATATTTTACGTTATCTGCACAATACATGTACATCTGTAGTATCTGAGTGCATTGCATGTATACATCTGTTGCACAGTGGGGCTTCCCAGTGGCTTTGTGGATCTTAGTGGCCATTACAATTGCAGTACTGATTCTATGAAAGTGTAAAGTTTCCCAGCAACATTTTTTTGAAAATGTCATGACACTCTGTACTCTGTAATTTTAGTTCTAAAATCATGTCGACAACTCTCCCTTAATGTTGCACGTGTTATTTCATGTGCATCTGTATTGAAGTGTGCTGGCATGTTTATAGTGTTTCTGGAAAAATTCACTTCTACAGTTGGTATATAAATGTCTATTTTGTTTACTTTTGATGTTATGTCATCCCAGTGATGCATCTCTTGCCAGGAAAAGAATACCTATACCCATCCTTTTCAAATAATGAATATTAAATTAATTACTGCATTTTGCAAATAGTCCCAGTGTAATCTCTTTTCAGTATTCATGTAAGTGGTAATGTCTCAAACATTGTTTGACATTTCTTAGTAAAGATTTCAGGAAACTATACCCTCTGTGCTTAGACTATGATTACTCATATAATGACTTATCTTTATGCTGAATCTACTTGCCACATTTTGCATTTTTCATTACTGCAATTTTCTGTGGTGTTAGTTTATTGTACTTACAGTGACAGAACATGCCACTGTGATGGAGCATGCATGTACATTTTTGTTCTGATCTAATTCCAGGTGGGCACAGATATGTTCTAGACATGTATTATCCCATGGAGAAAAGCCATTCCTTTATCCTTTATAAAAACAAAATGCTATAGAACTTTGCAGACTACTTTGACAATATATAGTTGCGTTTACTATGTGCACAATGTATGGGTACATACCAGGAAATGTTTGATATTTTATAATGAATGGTAGTGGAACACATTTGGCAGAGACCTTTACATCATAATGGTATGAAAGGCATATGCAACAAATCTTGAAACTATACGGTAATGTGACCCTTATCTGCTGTAGATGTTTTAAATTCTGACGATGTGCAAGCTTAGTGACGATTTCTAGGTGTGCATTTTACCCACCCTGATCTGAATATAAATTTCCACCTAAACTTTGTATAAAATATTATAGATTTCTGCAGCGTGTCATATTGAAGTAGAAATAAAAGTGTAGGCGCACGTCCTGATGAGAAGTAATATGTATATGTGTGATAATATAGATGTATAGGTGTAAACAGAGAGGTTCATGTTCATTTAGTAGTACCGTTTTTGTTTAAAATGGAGAGACTGCACATAAGAGTGAGTATAGTATGGTTGAATTAAAAGTTTTATATAATGCAGGAAAGTAGGAGTATGAATGAAAAATAACTTTATCTGAAGGGGTTCTGATACAGTGGTTAGACTGTATGTAAGTGTTCACACATTAGGGTTAGACTAAGGGGTAAGGAAGGGGACAGAGTTTGTGTTATGCTTTGACAGTGGCATGTAAAACGTGTGTCTTTAGTAGTTCTGTTAGCTTATTAATGTAATGTATGGGGTTATCATTAAAGGTAGTGCCTATGAGTAAGGTGGTGCCAGGGGGAGGGTTTCCTAATAATACTACTGTTCAGATTGTCTGTTCACATTTTGTGGTTGTGGATTTTTGATAGTGTTTTTTTTCTTAAGTGGGGAAGA